>NC_083742.1:20112500-20262500 GCF_033458585.1 Syngnathus typhle
TTCACCGCAATTGTTTGTTTCATTGCTGTGTGGATGACCCAAAAATGTGTTACGGCGATGTTTTGAGACAATAACACAAGCACCGTTCTTGGGTTTCCTATCCGAGGAAGCATCGATGATCAAATGAGCGGAGACATCACAACAGGTCCCAGTGTGGAGCAAACGATATCGACGGACTTAATGGTTATGCCCTCGGCGCAAGGTTAACGCATTGTGAAAAATAGTCAAACGGCAGTCGGTGATTCACTCACCCTGCTGGACACTGAAACTAGAGCTTGGCTGAATAGATGAGTCACACTAATGGACCAGACCAATGGAGAGAAAGGCAATGTCTGTTGACAATTTGAATACATACGATTAAGTGATAAAAGGGAACGTTCACATTTGTCTATGTGGTTTGTTTTTCTTTTCATTGTTGTTTAATGTTGCATGATGATGCAATAGTGCTGTAGTTGCAAACCTCGGCGCACATGGATCACATTGCAATGCATCAACGCGCGTTGTGTGATTCAGATAAATGAGCACCATTAATGTTGCAATGTAAAGAGCACTTCCCAGATGCCCGAAAATAGAAAAGAAAAGCTCGCAAAGATGACTATATTTATCTACATTTAAGTTCCAGGCACTCCATTCTCGTTTTCATTTCTGTGCTCCCCCATCCAACCCAATTGAGCGTTCTCCCCGCCTAATGTGGAGAATGCGTTATAATGGATGCGCGGGCGCTCTCGCAAACACTGATCAATACACTACAGACGCTTCAGAAAATGACTTTGGCTTCCAAGGTTGCGGTCATTTTTCTCATTTAAATTTGCTCTCTATCGGATTAAGCGTCCCTCGTCGCAGATGCGGCATCTTACGAGACGTAGAGGGGAGATGACCTACGTTGCATATTCTGCTGCTGAGATGATTGCCAAAATGTTAGTACATGTTGGAACAAAGATATCCCTTTTTAAAGTTGCATATAAATTCAGATTTGCGTCTCGAGACAAACTTCTGCGCACCTTGTAAAAATTCCGGTATGTAAGAACATGAAAAGAAATTCTACGAGCGTTTCCATTTTCGAGAATCACCAAAACTCCCTGATGCTTTACAACCTTCAAATCTGCAGGTCATTGCACCTTAAAGTAGGGCATAACAATAACTGCCACTATTAAATCAGACAAAAAAGGGAAACATTTTACTGTACGGGCTTGTGGTCTGTGGCACAAGCACAACAAGCAAGGAAAAATGGCCAAATAAGCAAGAACCAACGGACAGCGGCCTTCCTAAAAAGCCCCCGGAGGGATTGAAACCTGCTCAGAGGATGGATTAAAACCGTGGCGCAGATAGACCCATGGCTCCATCTTCATTTCTATTTAATGACCGTTTTCAGTGCCAGTCGGCCTTTGCGGTATTCCGAAGGTAGCGCCGAACCCCGGGATGCATACTGAGTGCCGAATCCGCCCCCTCCGTGACACGCGTATCGTTTCAACTCCAAATGAAGTGAATGAGCCAAGCTGCTCTCCCCTCATGTCTACGCCATTCCGGCAGCATCACAAACATTAGACCAATAATCAATCAGATCAAAATCCAAATGCCGTAATGTGCATCGCTGGCTCGGCCACCTGGAGGCTGGCAACTTTAAATACATCGCTGTAATCGGTTGCGAAATTAGATGGAAGCGTGACGTCAATGACGCACTCCAATGGCTTGTGCGCAGCTGTTGTTTGACATCGTCTCTCTTTTAATAGACTACGGCAAATCAACACCCGCAGCAAGAATAAAAAATAAAAAGCTCGGCAAGACAGACAGCTGACAGCGTCAGCCGACACGCCGTATCATTATCAATCATCTTCAAGAAGACACCGAATGGTTGCCTCCCACCCCTTGTACTTTTATATACAGTTTGGCGGATTGAGAGGGACGTTCTGTCTTGATTTCTTCGGGGGGGTTTCTATATTCAGCAGTGGGAAATCATGCGCTGTAGAGATTTGTAAAGTGTGAAATTGGGGGTGGTATGGTTTCATTTGTCAGTAAGAGAGTTCTTTTCAACAATTTGGTCTGTCTCAAATGGTGCGTCTCATTTTTTGCTCAAATGTTTATACATACTTTTAGCATCGCATGAGCGTATGACAAGGGTTACAATTGTGTGGTAAAGTGACACAAGTTTGGGGATTTGATAAGATTTGCACTTTTATAACCACTACGATAAAAAAAAAAAAGTTCTTGTTATTGGACAGGTAATTGTTGCCTGTAAAATGTTGGACTCAACAGTTTGCCTGCAAAAAAATGCACGTCATGAGCCACAGTTTAAGCTAGTAGCGCTAACTTTGACTAGCATTTTATTTTTGTACTTTTGGACCCGCTCGGATGTGTTGTTCGGACATTTTGTTGTTCCGCAAAGCGGTACAGTCCAGTGATGACGAGTTCCAAGTCTTCGGTAAATTGGTGGATGAAAAGACGAAATGCTGAAAATATGAGTTGACTTAAGTTGTTTCTCGTTTGCTTGCTTTTATGAAGATAGTCTGCAGGACTTCAACAGAGCAAGGCTTCCTTCATTTTGTCTGCAATTTTTGCCTTTGGGGACTAGCAAGGCCAAAATGATCCGAGCCAGAGTCAAGTCTTGTTTTCCATATTCCATGTGATGACTCTGAGGTTCTTCCCTGGAGGTGATATCTCCAAGAAGACCAATTAAGGCACGCCAGCGCCTGGCCTGTCAGGGAGGAAAATGGAGGCGATCCGACGGCTTGTGTCGTCGTGGCGGCGACTGGCAGACAGTCAAAGCAGGACCATCAATTCATACTTGGTCCATGCTTGAAGAGTTTCAAATGATGTACTATCCTCTACTCCCCTCTGCAACCTCGACTGCACACGTAACTGGATTTTGACAGTGGAACCTCCCAAGTTGAATGCATCGAAACTCATAAAGAATTCAACAAATACATTTGGAAAAAATATTTCTCCAAACTTTCAAAACAACTCAGAGTTGGAACTGCTGCCATGCACGGCGTCACATGAGCCTCCGCATATCTTACATCTCATGAGAATAGTTTTTGTCTTTTCTGAGTGTGTGCGTGTGTGTGTGTGTGTGTGTGTGTGTTGCGCTGCCATCACATAAAATGTTAATAAAAAAATGAATAATAAATATGATAACTTTGAAAACAATTACTGCACACACATATTTACATACATAAATATATATATTATTGACATATATACATACATACATAAGTATATATATATATATATATATGTATATAATATATGTATGTTCTAGTCTACACACATTGTAAAGCCTGTTTTTGGTGGTATTGTAAGTGTGACTCAATCTGTCTAGGAAATGCTGGCACCTCTACAAAAGGGCTGGCAAAAAAAAAAAAAAAGTGTGGTGATTAGTTAAATGTTGTGTCCATCTGCTCTGACAAATTTTGGGGTTGGAGGCAAGTATTTGTTATGCCACGGTCAAGCTTGAGTGAATCCAATGATCCCTTTGGTGCACTGAAAAGGCACATTTCATTGGAAACATGGACTGCCTGTTTAAGTATTGTTTTACTGTCACAGTGATCATTTGTTGTCATTACAACGTGATGTAGGACTGACTTGACAGCAGGTACAATGTTGCATTGAGCGCCTCCCTATTTTTGGTACGTTTAAAAAAGAAATCAGGATTAGCACTGCTAGGCTAGGCTGAGTTGCAATTGATGGTTCAATTACGAACGTGTACGGTCTTTGAGGTTTAATTGCTAAAAAAATCAATTAAAGGTCTACTCTCCTTTCTATAAAGACAAGAGATCCCGTCCTATAAATGTGGCTAATCTGGTATTTAGTTACTGGAATATCGAGCTCGCCTCAAAGCCTGAATTTACTCCGAGAGAAACTTTGGACCAAGTTGGAAAAAAATGACCTCAACGAGGCAATTCCAACCACCGAACGCATTAGGGTCGATAAATTCGTCAAGTTATTAAAATAGCCGTGCTTCAAATAGACGGGATACATACTGTATATGAGCGTGAAACCATGAATCGACCTTAAACGACTGCTATGAAATTCCTAAAAAAAAACACGGGTCAAAGTTTTCCTACTTGAATGAATATTTCTGTGCTGAGTTGCTGCAGCAAGCCCCGCCCCCCCCTAAATGACCGTTGCACATCTTCCACTACAGCTCGGTGACAAAGGTCAGTTACATCACACTGCTGAACGCACTGATGCATTGTGGGAAGTATTCCCAGCCCCCATGCACTGTGGACCTTTGAGAAAGGCGTGAGTCACTCACTTACTGCCAAGCATGATGTCCCCCTTGTCCCCAGAGAACCAATTACATTGTATGTTTGCCCCCAAAGTCTCAGCATGAAGCACGCACAAGGAATAAAAATATCAGGTGAGACGGAGAAAGATGGTGCACACTATTGATTGTCTCAGTGTTGTATAAGCCTCCAGGCTGACAGGCTTTGGAGCTGTCTTCTCTGCATCGTGAAAACGCTGAATACAGCAACCATTTTGTTTGAAAATGCATATTTACACAGCGTTGTTGTCATTTCAATTCACACAGCCCGTGCACATAGATTATATGTTATGTTATATTTTATTTTCTATTAATTCTATTATATTTATATTACATATTTGTATATTTTTATCTATAGTATATCTATTTTTTTTTAAATGGACTTCTGGTGTTGTTGGCAAACAAATCTCGCGATACGTTACTGCCACCCACGCTGACATCTGCAACGGTGAATTGATACTTTGAAGCCGGGTGAAGTGAGCTCTGGCGAGGCACGGCGGTCCGGCTCAGTACAATCATCTACGATTCCCTCGTTCCGTCAACAAGTTTTAGTCAATCGGTTTGCCATTCTGAGTATCCGAGTAAACGCACGCCCTCCAAAGTAAATGATCTCAAGTAACACTAAATTCTCATTTCCCCGAGCTCTTCAACATGGACAGATGTTCAACTAGCTCCCATTCCTATCAAGGTGTTATTCCACTCAGGTTCAAGTACCGTGGCAACCCGCCCGAGGCGGAGCTGTCTGCTCCCGCACAGCCTTGAAGGTCAACCTCTGAAAGGCAACCGATACCCCTGACTGCAGCTCTTTTTTGCTCGTCTTCCATTTGGGCAAATGGCAAGACTCAGGTAATCAATCAAGTGCCATCAAAAGGCCAGACAGGAAGGAGCCAAATAGAAAAAAAAAGAAAAACATGTCCAGAACGTCCGATTCGATTCTTTAAACGTATAACGTGACCGATTTACATTTTGAAATGAAATTCAGAGACTTTATTGCTTGTCTTCAAGTCAGCTGGGAGTGCAAACATACACATAAAAAAAGCTCAGTCTCTGTTTTGGAAAGTTTCCACAAAAAAAAAAAAGTACGTGCATATCTCAAAAATGTAAGGATAAAAACAACGAAATAAAAGACCGATCCGTGATTCCGTCTCCCCAAAGGATTTACAAAATGATTTATGCATTCCAAACAATTTTGAACAGGTTGTTTATTTGACGTGTTTGCCAGCATGTGTACAAAGACGCGTGATTCCATATTCATAAAGCGATACCTGGTGAAATGTCGGCTCATTTTTGTTGAAACCATTCACAGAATTTAGGGGAAGTGATTCAGTTGAATTTAATCAACACAGACTGGCTATTTTTTTTAATTCCTTAATCAGTCTGACCTCGTTATTTCTTTTTCAATCACAAGCTTTTTGGCTCCCTGAAATGATCTGGCTCTTTTAACCTCATGGCCAGCTCCAAAGACAAAATGTAGATGTGTCATACTTAACGAAAGACTAAAGACGATTACGTAATCATATGTAAGTATCACAGTGGTTAGGAACTCGTATCGTTCTGTGATAACATTTGAGGAAATGTTTTCCGTTGTAATGAATAGAAATGCAATGAATTTGCTCTAGCCTCAAAACGATGTTCTATTTTCATTTTTATTGGGTGCGTCAACAAAAATAATTGCTGTAGGATCTTGAGTTGAATGTATTTTGGGTCCATGTTTCCTATTCAAATAAATAGAATTGAAATAAAAATATATCCTCAAAATGAAAATAGGTGAGAATACAATTTATAAGGATGATACGGTTGTGTTTATATTCACTGCGCTTACTGCTTGCCTCAATGGCCTCAGCATTGCATTGTGGCCACTTTGGATTCAAACTTGCGAACTTTCCACCCCAAATATTGTCTAACCTGAGGTCATTTTGCTTTTAAGAAGTTGCTTATGAACCAAACGGTTGGTAAACGGGGTCATAGATAACTCTGTATCCACCGTGTCATTTTTTTTTTGGTAGTTTATTTTTCGTATTCTTCCCTCGGGTTAAAATGGTTTACAAGGAACCTTGCCGATAGGGCTTTCTAATGGAATCCATCAAATATTGAGCATTGTGTCTCGATGCGTGCTGCATATGTTGTGGCTTAATGTGCTTTCTTCACATCCATCTATTGATGAAAACATAAAAGCAACATCATGTATGTAGTAATATGCATGATGGGCAGCTACTGGAAGACGGACACATTCATCATGAAGTTGGCCTGGCATAAAATCACGCGTTGAAACGTCGCCACACATGACATGTGGGAAGAGACCACGAGGGAAGTTCATATTGAGATATTTGTCATTTTTCCCCACTAACCACGAGGACGCCCATTTCGATCATTTCATACGGGAAAACAAGAACTCCACTCAGAGGTCGACCACTTTCCCCAAACGTATTTTGTCCCGCCTAAGTGATTCTACTGTATTTCTTATTTATTCCATCAATAAATAATTGATGAAATCCTTTTGGCCGATTCGCTGTGTAGAAATTACACCCATTAGTGTGACCGGAAGGATGTTGCAGGATGTTACGAGAGTCCAAAGATCAAGCCCATAGCGCGTGATTAAAAAGCAGGGCAATTTCCTGCAGAAGGAGGCCGTGTTGCAGTATTGATCCGTACGTTAGATAACTACTGGCAATTTGTGTAACGAAGGACTTGTGTTGCCGCTAGTGCTGTAATCACAAGCCTCTGGCTGACGTGCCATTTCCACCCTGTCAGATGAACACAACTCACGTCCGGGTAGCTTATGAGGTTCCTTGGCATTTGCACGCTGTTCATCCCGCTCCCCTTCAGCAAATCTACAATCGATTCTTTCTCTCTCTTGTTTCCAATTAAATACCGACCGCCGTTCACGGCTCGATACGGTTCGGCTTTTGGGAGGCTGGCTCTTCTCGTGAGGTTGTGCCCTATCAGCGCTCGGGATCAAATGTCAACCGCATGCTTCAGACGGTCCATCGGCCTTTTTATCCTGGACCGGGGCGATCGGAAATGATTCATCGCCTTTATGGCGTCGCAAAGACTTTCCGAAAACTCTCCCCTTAAATTCGCCAACTGTATTACATTTTCCTTTTCAAGGTTCTCAAGGCTCAAGGTACTGTCTCCTCGTTCACTTGATGACGCAGTATCGGGAGCAACAGCCGATTCGGTATCTTCATCAAGGACATGGTCACAGGATCGAACACAACTTTCGGTTTGGCGATGGCGATTGAGGATTCTGCCCGTGTATCGCGTCATTTCATTTTAATATAGTTTGCTGTGACGAGAATGGGGAAGGGAAAAAAAATGTCCACTAGCAGTTAGTTCTAATGGCCCTGTTCTTTCTTCTAATCTCCCCCTGCTGTGAGAAAGACATTTGACTGAGCGCAGGATCCGGGAAATAACGCCGCCGTCCGTATATTCCGCTCGAATGAAAACCCGTCAATCACCACCAAGTTGACACGTTGTAAAATGCATCATTAATGGCTTAATGAATCACAATTTAAAAGGTGTCGCCATCTCTCCCACCTTGCCATAGCCGTAGATGTGCATGTCACTTTCATCGATCCGCCCCGTGTGTGTTGATGTATAGTCTCAATCTGAGTGCACTCACTGCGGGCCGTTATGGATGTTGGCCGGGAAGGACGTTTGTACGCCGGCTTGCCTGCGCCTCGGCTCCGCCCGTGTGCTTTAGTGCTCGACCTAGGTTTTGCTGCGCACAAAAGGCGGGAACCTAAAAACGCAACAAGATAGTTAACAAAGACAAGCTACTGACATCGTGACTGCCTGGGTGGAATCTTGTTTGGGATGGTCCGAGTCCAGTTCAGCGTATTGGTGCATTTGGTCTAAGTGGAGGTGCAGGTGATGTAAGAATTCTGCTCACCTTTGCAGACTCCATAAAGCACTTTTTAAATCTGGACAATTTGGGTTACACTATCATTAAACTCACCGCCAGCCCATTTACAAATTGACGTCTATAGCCGGCATTGGGAGTGAGTGCGTTAACAGAAAATCCGCATAGACGAGAGTAGATAGGGAGACCGCTGCATTCTGTTATAAATGGACAGACCCCATGCTGAGACGCGTACGCAATTCTAAAATGAAGTGCCGAGAGCTGAAGTGACAGCAGATCTACAGTAGCCCATTTCTATCTGGACACGAGCGTCTCTGGTGTTAGAGATTGTTCCGCGAGCAGATTATTATTGGTCAAGAGGGTCTAATTAGCGACTTGATAGACTAAACCTCAGCTGCTGTCTTGCGGGTGAGTGGGGTTCGACAACGTTAGCATCAACCAGAGACTTCTCTGAAGAGGTCACATTTGGAAGACGGAAGCTGGATGTATAATATAGATATATATAGAGAGATATACGTACATATCTATATTATGCATGACTCATTTAGATTGGATGTATAAAAAGCTATAATCTTTGACAAATGGTTCTCGTGTTGAAGTGAGAAATCCATGCAATTGTCTTATGATGATTTCCCGGTTTGTCTCTTTCACTGGGTTACTTTCATTGAACTTGAGATGAGAGCGCATGAAGCTGCATTCAAATAATGAGCAAGAGCCTCCCCTAGGGAGTGTGCTCTTGACCCCCTCCGGTTTTTGCTAAGCTCCTGCATCCTGCCGTGTATTGGTAGATAATGCTGGCTTAATTCCATGAACGAGCCTGCTGAGAAGCGGTAAATACCTCACCCAAACAAAGTTGAAATAGCAGCATCAATGTCATACCTCCGAGCTGTCGACGTTCATTCGGGTATTTTTATGACCCAAATTTGCTTCTGTGTGCTTTAATCCAATAGAGTTTTACTGACTGACATTTTTTTTTTCTTGCGTTCTCATGCTGCATTTTAATATAATCCAGCATTGTTTTTTTTTTATGTAAAAATAAAAAGCGAAATGTTGACCCAAATGTTTTTGTAAACACATAAATTGTTTTTAAAAAGTCCTAGATGAAACTTCCCCACTTCAAAAACACTGATTTGTCTACTTTAATGTGCATTTTCATTTCATATTTTCTAACAGCAGCCAGGCATGTTCTTTTGTCAACATTTTGACAGAACAAAAAAAAGACAATGACAGTGATACAGCTTATATTTATCTCCTTGACAAATCAGAGCATCCTTGAATGACTTTCCGCTTCTCACTCATCTCACAGACACAAATGTGTAAGCTTACTAATTCATTCACTTGTTACGCTCCGGAGTAGATAAATAGTAGGAAAGCCCACATCAGGTCAAAGCAGGA
This sequence comes from Syngnathus typhle, assembly GCF_033458585.1. Lineage (NCBI taxonomy): Eukaryota > Metazoa > Chordata > Actinopteri > Syngnathiformes > Syngnathidae > Syngnathus > Syngnathus typhle. The sequence continues at coordinate 20,122,019 of NC_083742.1, forward strand.
AAAATTAGGCCAAGTTCTAATGCATCTCAATTTCAACAGCCTAAACAACTTGTTCTCCCATTTTCCTAATTCGAATCAAGTATTCTTTCGTGCGCTCATGACTTTCTTGTTTAAACTACCAATTATTTCTAGACGTGCGGTTGAGCCCTCCATGTAGCGTATTGGACGTGACTGCGGCTCCAGCTCGTGCTAATATAATGTCACATCGATCCGTCAGCCAGAGGCCCTTTGGAATCTGGGACACTTTCCCCATCCATCCCAAAGGCATGATTAGTGATTACAATTTGACGCTACATCAGTGCTGCAACTTGTGGCTGCTGCTGCTGCTGCTGCTGCTGCTGCTGGTTCAGCTCGAAAAAAAAATCAACGCTGAAGGCTCACCGGTCACTCGCCACCATTTATGAGAATGAGCCAAACAACAAGCGGAAATGTCACTCTTTATTCGTTTGAGAGTGAAAATGTATTACCCTGCCAACATTGGTGAATTTAAATCATTTCTTCCTTCTGGCTATTCTCGATGAATGTTTGAAGAGATTAAACGTGTGAGGAATTGCTGGTGACACGCATCTCTCATGTGGAACGCTAACAATGGATGTGGGTTGTTTACCCGCACGCACGCGCTAGCTGACCTCTCATGCATCGCCGCGCTAATTGCGTTTCCGCCCTCAGATGAGCGAGGGGGATCTTTTGCGACCCGAGAGGTGACGACAGGAACATCCAGAGCGACAGATGTGATGACACGTTGATGCCCTTGGGCAGTGTCAGCTAATGATCTGTGACATATGAGCCATTTTCGCTATAGATTTGATCGTCTCCTAATCAAAATAGTGCTTGACATGCTGGACAGATGTCAAGTGGTGGCGGGGATGTCAAAGACTGGAAGAAATTTTTCGCCTGTTTGACTTTTTTTTTTTTTTTAATGTGCTCGGTCAATAATGTCTTTAGCAATTTTGTGTCGTCTGATGCTAAATGCTTGGCTAGGTTTTACCGCGGGTTGCGTTGTTGTGTGTTGGTTATCTGGCGTGCACCAAACAGTGCTCAGTAAATGTCTTCCTTAAAAAAAGAAATAATAATAACTCAAATAGTACGCGCAAGTCAAGTGCAGCTTTCCCTCAAGGTCGACTGTTAACAAAAGTTGGGAAAAATATTTACAAGAGTATTGTGATTGTGTTAAGATGGCAGAACTGCCAGCTGTGACCTCTTACTACCATAAATAAATGCATTCAAAAAATCTGTTCTAGCTTGAATCTCTTATGACCTTATTTAACTTTTAAAGGCCAAACTGTCCTTGTTAAAAAATAATAAAAAACATCCACAACAAAAGCTCATAGGCCTTTGTGAAATTTCAGGTCACAGAATTTTGAAACGTTGCCTTTTTATCATCGACTGTGTTACCGTTCATATTAGCATTTCAAAATGCTTCCAATATCTGCCTTCGTCTTTAATCTACTTTGTCACCGTGGTGACTAAAAATCAATCCATTCTGCCTCTCTCTTAACATGTTTAAAAGCATTTGACTATTTTTATTCAAGCTGCTACACTTTGAAAAATGTTGAAGTAACAAATAGACGGACATAATTCTACTATCTCAGTCCAAACAACAAAAAAAGGGAAATATTTCAATCACCCCAATCAATTGAATATCGTACAATTGTGGAGGTCTACCTAATGGAGTGTCCAGATTTTTTTTCTTTTTTTTTTTTTTTAAAACAACTACACAGAATTTTGTTGACAATTGAATCAAGCACTTTACGTGCTTTAAGAACATCACATAAAATGCTGAATTAAGTGTGGGGACAAAAAAAAAAAAAAAAGATTTCCATTCTAAAAGGATTTGCTGCTTTGTTTCGAAGGAAGATATTGGTGGATGATGAATCACAAGCCCACAAAAGGCTGTCCTCCCTTTCCCTTTCCCTCCCTCCCTCCCTCCCTCCCTCCCTCCCTCCCTCCCTCCCTCCCTCCCTCCCTCCCTCCCTCCCTCCCTCCCTCCCTCCCTCCCTCCCTCCCTCCCTCCCTCCCTCCCTCGGGAGACACACTTTGAAAAGCAAATGCATTTGCAGTGATATAAAGACATAGCTCAAGGTGCACTCCCTCCCACAAGCGTAAAAATTGTTTATTAAATGTGTGGATGTGAGTACGATGAAATTATAGGAAAAAAGAGCATAATGTGTTTTACAGTATTGTATCATTGTTTAAGAAGTCATCTTTTACTGTTTCGTTCATTCACAACTATGGACATTTGACTTATTTCATTTCCATCCTTTAAATGTTGTTGTGTTTTGTTTCCCAATTAGGCCAATTTCTTTTGTCTCTCTCAATTTTTTAATTATGCTCATAAAGTCGGATGTTATTTTCTATCCATGATGGCAACAAGTGCTTTGCTTCTCAGTGGAAAGAATCATTTATTAGAATAGTCATTATCATATTGATTTTAATTGCATGCAAATAAACAAACAAAATAAAAGGTCAACCATTTCAGTGTACGCTCTCCAAATACGCGGAGCCCTTGGGAATGTTTATTAATGCGACATATTTGTAAATGTGTGTGTAATTGGCATCTGTTATGGCTTGACAAAAAAGAAACAGAATTAATTCCAAAATCAAACATTCACTAAACGGCTTCCGCGTGCTGTTTGGTCGTCATGGTTGACCTGGACACGTGTCTATATTTAGCCTCTGTGTTTTTACATTGCCAGTGAAAATGTCAGAAAAAATAAAAGCCCAATAAATGAAGGTGGTGATAATTCATCTCATTAAAAGTTGCACGAGCTTACTGTGAATAATTAAGACCTGATTTGGAAAGGTTTTCCATTTCCTGTAGTTTTCCTTTCTCGTGTTTAATAATAGACTTGCGACACTATTGAAGGAAATATATCAATGCTTCGATTTTTTGAAGTAAAACTATTGATACGATGCAGATGGACTTTATTCAGTCCCTCTCCAATAAAAGCAGTGAGTATCGACAGGTCTTCAACACACCCGCCCCAAATCAATAGTGCTATCTCTCAAGCCTTTAAAGCCCTTGTCAAAGGATTTAGTGGGTAATGAGGGTGCTCGCTCCTGACGGCTTCCCCCGCACGTTGGCGCGAGGTGTAATGAATTGCGAGAGGCGAGCGAGAGGCCAAGCGGGTGCCCGGCAGCGGCCGGCCGCGGCCCAAACGGCGGAGGCTCCAGTAATGAGCCTGACAGGCGGGCGCGCTCTTTCCACTCATTGACACTCAAGGTGGAGAGCAGAGCTTCGACTCCATCTTGAGGGAGTCTCTTCTGGCCTGAATGATGACTCACCACTGCGATGACAAAGACAGTCAGTCAAAACAATAATACCGGGGTATCAAACTTATTTTTGTCGCGGGCCGCATCATAGGTTGCATCAAAGGGCCATTCACATTGTCAACCCAAATAAATGGATGAACGTCTCATATTGTGTATATGGTATAGTCTACGCAACAAATCGATAACTAGTTTTCAAAACAGAGACTAATTAAAACTGTTCAAATCGTTAAAAAATGAAATATTGAATTCTAATCAAATATTTCAAAATAAAAATGATTTTAAAAAAAATGAATGGTAATAGAAGTTGCTAAACAATATCTCTATTTTCTAAAAGAGAAAACAATTTAAAATTTTGGAATTGACATATGAATTCGATGCACAATTTGGGCCACCTAAAATGATGTGGCGTGATGATCTGGCCCCCGGGCCTTGACTTTGACACCTGTGCAATAATAGTTTTAAAAAAGCATGAGACTAACAATAATTCAATTCATTATCTACGAGTTTTCAGGCCAGCAGTGAGGACAACGTTAAGTTTCATCTCTGAGTGCAGGCTCATCCTTCTTTAATGCGTTCTATTCCAAGGCGGCGAATGCCTCTCCGGCGACCTTCCTTCGCAGCTAAATTCTTCCGCAAAAACCCTCCAACATAGCTCGCAGCAGTCATTGGGAAATTCACGTTGGGTCTGACGTAACTTATTAAGCTGTCGTCGACAAAAACAGCCACTTTGATTTTCTGAGCGTGCGCGGCGTTATTGTTGTTTCTATGCAGGTTTGTGAATTTACCATTTAGTATGAAGAAGTGAAAACATTCATCTGGAAAGGAATCAGGAAAGAAATGAAACGGATCACTTTTTCTCAACTGTGCTTTCTAATATTTAAGCACAAATAAAATGTGTGTCAAGGCGTGGAAAGAAACTGTTGACAAAATGGCCGCCACTATTACCTTAAAACGTGACTGGGTAGGGTTAGAGTTGTTCAATCTGTCAGTCATGACATCCAAGCCATTCTTATATTGCTGTATTACTATCCTTTAAGTATCCTTTATAAGTAACGCTATTTTGGAAGAGTCATGCCCCTAATCAACGTCTTTCCAGTGCTAATGCTAACTGAGTATTGCTACCGATGCTGTTTCGTTGAACACTACGCATTTTCATTTGACAACCAATTACGAATGAGCATGTTCTAGAATCGCACTCCAGCTTGTTAGGGACGGACGGGCTTTAATCAGAGAATAAAGGCTTGAGTGGGGATTTGTGAAGTGAACTCATATTCATTTCATGCTAGCGCTTCTAACACCACCAACTCCCCCAGGGTGGCCTACATTAACGATGCAGGTAATGTTGTAATGAACATTTTACCATTCTTACCATTCCCCCTAGGTGATGCAATGGGTGCGTCTCCATGAAGTTTTTTTTTTTTTTTTTTAGTATATATTTGGTCGTATTGGTCACAATCTTCAGGGTGCATTTGGAGGTGCTCGTGACTTTGTACATTTTCCGTGTGTGTAAATAAGACCTGAAATGCAAGCCTCTTGTTCATAGGCCCAATTGCTAGGTCATTGATATGGATCAAGTGCACCATTAATGACATTGGACCCAACGTATTAGCACTATTTGCTCCAAATACACAGACGAGTGCACTAATCACCACTTAAAGGGAGTCTGCGCTCGTCGGAGCGTTTCCGCATCCTTGCTAATTAAATGACTCACAGAGATGACATTTTATTGACGTGATGTAATTCATATCAATGTAATTTAACAAGTAGGTTCTTATGTGAAATACACAAGAAGGATTTGCTAGATTACCGTTTTTTTCCGTGTATAGTGCGCAAAATTTAACTAATTTATTGTCCTAAAATCTGGGGTGCGTATTATACATGGGTACAACAGAATGACAGTAACACATGCAATGATCCAACGGTGAGCGAGGGGCAGACAGGACTTAAATACAAAACACGTTACATCGATTGAGGTGACACAGGAAGAGAGGGGCGACGCGAACAGAAACTATGGCAACCTAGACACATAGCAAAACTGGGGACGAGACATGACAAATCTCCCCCGAAATAAAACTCACCTTTCTTCTTGTTTGTTGTCAATCGCGCATCGCATTCAGCCATCCTGCCCAACACACTTAGTCAGTAAAATTCATAATTGACGACACATCGTTTGATGCTTTGGTGAAATCCTTGATGGTGTGTTATTGTCAAATATTGTTTGTTTTTTAATCTCCATCGCGGACCGGACGTCATACGGAGGCAGTATGACTGCGCATGCGCACTATGGATCCGATGCGCAGAACGGATGCGCAAGACACGTCAGCTATATAAAGAGCGAGAGTTGTTTTCTTCCTATTAGTTTCAATTCACAGTTTAATTAGCAGTTTCAATCAGCAAATAACAAAATGCATATTACAGGTCATATTTTATTTCACAACACTTTGCCTTGTTCCTTTCGTCTCTGCTGTTCACTTCAAACACGCTCCATACGACCGCAATGCTCTCGTATCAGACACTTGATCGATCACCTGCTTGTTTGCTGTCACAATGTACCCTACACAAATCTGAAACATTTGTTGCGGCTCCGAGTCACGACGAGGGGCAAGTTTTGGTTTCCAAGGGTGTTTTTATTCCTCTTCAACGTCTCTCCCATACAGAGCCGCCTCTTTCCCGTGTGCGCACGGAGCGCGGTGGTGCATTTACGGGCAGTCGGAGAAATCAACGCCAACAAAAAAAAATTACATCCAGCCTAGTTAAGACCATACCAAAGACTATAAAAATGGGACCCATTGCCTCCCTGCATGTGTGACGATCATTGGGACTTAAAAAAAAAAAAAAAAAATTAAAAATGTTTTTTTTAAAAATTCATAAAAATTGGGTGCGTATTATACATGGGTACAAGCTTTTTTCCAGCATCAGCATGCCATTTTTAGGGGTGCGTACTATACATGGGGGCGCACTATACACGGAAAAAAACGGTACATTCATTGGTACATACATTATTTCAACATTGGGCCAAAAATACGAAAAAAACAAGAACGGTGTTAATGACGAACAACGATAATTGAGAAGTCAGTTAAGAGAATGGCTTGATATTGCTGCCATTACAATTGATTCAATGGGAAATGATGGCCTGGAGCGTCGTCCTGAAAGATCTTGATCGAGAATTCGCCGGCCGGAAACCCAGTGACCTGCAGCATGTTCATGTTTCATGATCAGTCTACTTTACGGTCCGTTTGCTGCCCGCACAGAACGGCTCGGTGTCAAATGGGTCTAATACAAGCATGTGTCCTCAACCATCAATCTTGGTTTCCCCCCCCAGCCCTTGAACCTCCTGGATCAGCGGCTGTCCGCAATGAATTCAGATACACTAAATCCCTGACCAATAAACCGCCTCGGCTCGGTGCTAACATCAAAACAAGCGGCGTCCTTCCGTGCCCGGCCAGCTGTTAGATTTGGCCAAGATTACTGGGAAGAAATGAGTGTACAATAGATGCCAGGATGGGTGATTCACTGCTTAATCCCACCCCTTCCTTCCCTTTGCCTTCTCGGGAAGTTCTGCCTGCATCTGCACTGCAGTCAGTGCGAGCAAACGCGAAAATCCGCACGGTGTCTTGCCAGGTGCGATTATTTAAAAATGTGTAATTCGTAGTGCGAAAATCTAAAACGCTTCTTATGTGCTCAGTGAAGCAGCTGTGCCTTTTAATTGGCTCTAGATGGGAAATTCAATTAAAATAGTCAGATTTCACACTCACGTGAGATTAATTGCCCAAAGCTGCACTTGACATCTGAATATCTAATGACCGTTATTGTCTCTCATTCAAATGATAAATACTTTGGCGGTGCTTCGTATATTCATATCAACCCTGCAATGACGTACTAACAAACATCCCTGCCAGCCCAGTTCAAATAGATCTTTGACGTCTATAGTCGTCAATGGCAGTGGATGGGTTCAAAAAGGCCGTCAAGCTGCAGCGCCCATCGCTAGACATTGGGGAATAATTGTCGAGCGAGTGGCTGAGAAGCGATACACGCACGGTGTAGCGGCCCGGACAAACCTCTCAGATTATGTTTTTAATCACATCTGCACGCTAGCGGGCCATTAAGTGGTGGATCGCATTGCAGTGTGCGAGCCATGCGTCCGGGCTTGTATTGCGTGGAATATTCCATCAGGAAATTGTCCCTCCCCGTGCTACCTAGTTTACCAGAACAGCTTGAGAGTAGATGACCTGCCAGATGTTTGTAATCTCACACCGAGAAGCTTGTGACTCAGATAAAGGGAACATAGGAGGGGATTATAAAATGCTGACAGTTTCCCCGGATCCCGCTATAATCGCCGATAGATGGCAATTGTCCTCTTTTAACCCCCCACCGCCGGCTACTCGGACGTTACGTAAGACTCGGCACGGGTCACTGGCGCAAATGGAACATCCATTTCAATGAGTTCCACAAATTTCTCAATGACTAACTTGGGCTCAGCGTGATACTTTGGGAATCCTTTTAACCGTGTCCAGATTGGTGATTAAAATCGGGTCGTTGTTTTCGTCCAGCGAAAATAAAACCGACCTCTTCTACTCCCTTTCGTTCACATCATTATGACATGCTGTAAACCTGAGGAAAATTGATTTTGTAATTTATTCATAGCATACCGCTTTCTAAATCAAGAGCCTCCATCTATTAATATTTTTTACTTTAATGTGACTCGAAAGCCATGAAATGTTACGGGGCGAACAGAAGCTCCATATTTCTACTTAGTACTGGAACATATTCTCCTCCTCCATTAGAGAGCAAAAATTGGAGCCATGGAAGTGTAAAGAATTGGACATCCTCCCCCCTAAGACCCGGAAGAACAAGCACAGATCGTTAAGAGCACGTTGTGCTTTTGAAGACCATTTTGCCGTTCTGTGGAGAGTACGTGAATGCAACATGTTCCTCCATGCCAACTGCTCTCTGCAGTTTAGTCCAACTTATTTTGCGTGGTGGCTGCACGGAATGAAAAAGATCCCACTTTAGGATTAGGACTTGTTTTTAGGGTTGGGGAGTTGGTTTTAGAGTTTGGGATTATGGTTAGTGAGATGGAACGTTTAGAACTCGATTTGAGAGAGATATGGAAGCCCTCCAAAGTAGCGTCATTGGACAGTCTTGGAATCAACATCTGGAATCACAGGTGCCTTTGGGTCGGCCGAGTTTGGATACCCAAGCAGACTGAGCGGGACCGATGATGAAGCAGGTGGGCGGAATCGTCACACATTCTGACGGGGAAGATGAGAAGCCACGGCGTGACATTTAATGGACCACAGACTGATAGACCCACAGAGCGTAGGCACTAGGATAATTGCTTCGGTGAAAACGATGGCAGAATTGCGGATGGGAAATATTTTGACAGCATGGAGGCACTCAGGAGGCATAGCATCAACAGGATATGGCAAGAATTCCCACAAAGGTCTTGCTAATTCACCTTTCCATAAAACCCATTTGTCCCGGTTCGACAAAAAGAAAGTGCATCTTTGTTTGGCTTTCAAGAGGCATTTTATTGGTTTCACCTACTCTACATGATGAAAGCTATTGGGACCCTTGGACATAATAACAGGACTTGGTCCTCATTTTCCATCATCCTGGGGGAATGTGATCTGTTGGATCTGAGAGCTCTTGCAATCTCTGCAGAAAAGAGTTCTCGCAAAGTATGCAATTGGTCAAATGTCTTGGTCGGATGTGACAAACCAGAAAGTAAAAATCTACCTATCATTTTGAGCAAGAACGAAAATTATTTGGGAATTAAGGCCTGAATCGTGAATTTACTTCAAGAAGTAGTGTCTTAAGACGAGTTTCCTCCATAACGAGCCGGTCAATATTTGATGACTATTTTACACAAGCGGGGCATAACGCTAATCAAAACATTCGCAAATGATCTCGTAAAATAAATGTTCGTAATAATAGATTCATCCTTCAAATGTTGCGTCAGAGGATTATCCACTCAGACTAGCATTTTTATTTTTTCTCATCCAATAGTCCTGATGTTTGTGAGTCATGCTCTCTGATAGTAGACATTGGCTTTGGAGACGATTACCAGACTCTGAACGCCTTGTTGGTCTTTTGAGTATAATCAAACATTAGCGATGATCATTGCGTGACTGAACACGTCCATGCGGTGGAGCCCCGTTTTATTAGAGCTCTGGGCTCGCGAACGCCACAGAGAGCATTTGTATATGGCTAGCTTTGTTGTTTGTACTAATCAAATCCAATTGGACCATTAGATGAAGTCATTTGCACGATGCTTTCACGAGGTGGACAAGACCAAATCCGATTGGCTATCAGCCTAAGCTGCCGCAAAAGCGCCGCGGCTTCTGGTTGCCTTTTTCATCGCCACTCCGTCCTTCAGCGTAGTAGGCCTGGCTGCCAACATATGTACAGCATTAATTTGGATGAATCGGGATTGGGAACAAATTGCCCTTCTGTATCCACAAATCCTACAGGATTGGAAAAATAATGAGGGGCTCTGTCCTCATAAATGGTTGACCAGATTATCCCTTCTGCATCACACCGCTCGCTCACCTCGCCTCACTTCTGCCATGAAGCGCAATGGTCACAATCACAGCGTGTCAAATGATGTTTCTGCACCGCACAGAACCACTTTGAATTGGCTCAGCTTTCCATTTGGGTCGCTGTTCCACTTCCAAGAGCTCTGGGAGGGAAAAGAAGAAATATGCGGTAGGAGGCTTTGTTTTTCCATTTCTACAAGGGTAATTGAAAGAGTTTGGGGAAATGACAAAAAACGACGTCTTACCGCAGTTGTGGCCGACTGGGTTGCGCTGCACAGCTGCTTCTCCAAGAACATTCTGTTCAAATACTCGGCTTTGGGATTTGCGCTACGTGCCCAGGCAGCCCCGCCCTATATTGCTTAATGCGACTCTGACAGTTCCGACCGAACATTCCAGAGATATTCTCCAAGCCCTTTAAAACAATAAGAAATCATTGATTATTCATATTCGTTTTTCTTCATAGTCAGTCGGGGAAACTGGTTGTGGGGTTCAGTTTTAGCTTTTGACTTCTAATTTTGAAATCTTTTCAAATTGAAAAATTTCAGGGTAAGCATCCTGGAGTAGGTGAGTAATACAGAGGGATGCTGAAGTAGGCAGAAAGAAAGGCAAACGTACAAGTCTGGCACTTTCGTCTATCGTGAAACTTTCTCATAAGCCTTTGCCTTAAGGTTTGAGCTGAAATATTTGAGTCACATTCACTGAAGCTTCCGGAGAAAATGCCTTATGATTAAAGGTTGACGTGTTCCGGAGAAGACACGGAATGTCTGCAAGAATTTGTATTAGGCGTTGAAGGTCGTTCATTTTAGCGACATGTCGAAAAAGGCGTTTTGTGCTTAGCTCTTCTTATCCGTAAAACATCTTTCACACATTGGCATGAACTGGAAATGTTCACCTTGTGAACTTTCTTGTGAACTTTGAACCTGATCTGCCCAAATATGACGGCAACGTACGACTCGAATCCGAACATTCTAATGGAATGAATTGTTTTCTTCTTATTTCAGATTGATGGAATATTAGTCTGTTTGTTGCGTTAGCTCCGATATGAGACATTGTTTACAAAAAGTACAGCTTTGATTTAAACTCACTTCTTGCTGCAAAAACTTTATTTCCCCAGAAATGCGCAACAAAGGCACCGAAAAGAAACCCATACAAATACAAAAGTTTGAATGTGAAGGAAAAGTAACACGAACACAATGTGCTGCCGACGTGACGGACGAATCCAGTTCCTTGCCAAACGTTCCAAATCTTATTCCTACTTTTTCAGTCCAAGTGTCTGTGAGAACCTTTCAATTTCACAGACCTCATGATTGCGCATATGTTTTGTCGAAATATTTTCTTCAAGGCGGTATGCTATATTAGTGTGATTTATGCAAGTGGGTCAAGCCAGAAAAAGTGATGCGCTCTGCAATCCTGACAGATTTAATAATTGCATTTTATGTAAAATGTCAGGCCGTACAGCATAGGTCATGTCGGGATAGAACACGGTCAGCTCTACTGTATTAACAAGCAGTGATTTTTTTCTTTTAAACTCATGATAGTGACACCTAATTACTCAGATCCACTTGGGCGGTAACTGCTTACAATCTCATCAGTGTCCGTCACTAAAGTATAGTTACAATCCTTGTTGATTTTCCTACTTGAATGGATCATGTCCGCTCAGGTTTACATCAGGATTCGTATTAATCAAGGGCGATGGAACAAGGAGCCGGCCCGTCCAATCGGTGGACTTTTGAAACTATGACACCAGAATAGCTACAGCTTTGTCTTTTCGAAATGTTGGCCACTGGCCAGCGTATTTTATTTGTCAAACGCCAGACAGTGCCGCGTACTTATTTATCCATTAGAGGCGAGGTTTTTAAGAGCTTTATTAAGTAGGGCGACAGACCCGGCCGGTGCTGTCTATTAACTGGGAAGAATCCGTTTCTCGTAATGACGGTAAAGGAATGTGCATTGCGTAAGCAGTTTCTATTTGTGTGTCCTTTAATTATTAGTTGCTATCAATAATTCAGTGCAATTGCTAACAGGAGGAATTACCCGGCTTCAGTTTCAGTGTTTTTCTATTCAGGTATGCATTTGTATCATGCCTGCAGGTCATGCAGATGTATTTTTTCTTGGCTGTATGATTAATTTCCGTTTGTTTTTCATTTTGAGTCGGATTTACTTGCAATGTCCACACCACCTGAAATGCAGCATTCATTTTAGTACTTGCATTGGAGCGAGGCCACGTTTGAGAAAAGTTTTTTGTTATATTATTTTGGTATGTGTCTGATCTGCAGTACGCAAGGGATAGATAGAAAGAGTACTCGATTGTATTTTATGATGATGCCTGCGGGGTGACTTCTTCTAAATTCAGGGTCATAATGGCTATTGCATTAGAAAAATATCACATATAAACAGCTGAACAATTTAACCCAGAGGATAAGGGATGCGGTAGTGAAGAACTATTTCTAATGAGATGCTAAATTTTATGACGCTGCCTCAGGCAGCAGCCACTGACTGCTTCGAAACATGCTGCATGGAAAAGACGTCGACCCTGTTTAAAATTATAGCACGAATCATTGATTTGCTCGAGACAGCCAGAGCACCTGTCGTTGATATGAATCATTATTATGTCATCAATATGTACAGATGAGATGAAGGAGCACAAGTTTTAGTGTGGGAAAGTTGTTTATCAGATGTGACCGTAATTTGTGTCAAAACATTTTTTAATGATATTAAATATTCTTATTAATTGATTATTTGTATTTTTTAGTTTTTTAATGGTATTAAATATTCTTACTGATTGATGATTAGACTCCAAGACAGTATTTAAGGAAATGGTCAAATGGCGGCACGGAATAATCCTCAAAAAAGACCACGCTGTCAAAACGATCTACGAAATAAGAATTTTTATTCATATTATTTTCATACTTGTCCACAAGTAAAATAAAATGCATATCTATGGTTCCATTGCAAGAAATAAATTGGCAGCATTCCTTTGGCAAATGCTACCCATATATCCTTTCTCTCTCGAAAATAAAACCAAAAAATGGGGGAAGAGAAAACAACATTTTTGAACATAACAAACAACATTACCCAACTGATGCATCACTTTCAATAAATAACGGGAGGCGGGGGGGTTGGGGGGCTTTCCTTAGTTGTCGTTAAATGGACCCAACATTCATCGTGTGCTTACTGTGTCAGATCGCTTGTACGTTTTTTTGTTTTTGTTCTTTTTTTTCCGTCTCATAGTGCACTCGCTAAGCGGCCGAAGCTTTAAAGTGGGAAACGGGGGGGGGGGGGGGGGAGGAAATCTCCAAAATGTAGCTTAGACACACACAGTTCAGTACATAGAGAACAAACAATTTTGGGCACCGATTCATTATATACATCATATCTGTAATGTTCTGTAAAGGCATCCATTTTGTTAAACGTACTCTAGCTTCACCCTCGTTTCTTGCCTCGCCCTCGCCAGGTGAGCTTATCAACTCGCTTTTCAGTCACTGTCTGTTTTCGATACGCCCTGCATCATCTCTTATCATTGTCATGAGCTTCCACAATCTCCAGTCCTGCATTTGGAATCATAACTGGAGTTCTAAGACATGGCTAGTGAGATCCAGACGGTGGGAAGGAGGAGAATGTGCAGCACTTGCAAGGTAGCACCCCGGCCTTTGATGCAGTGGCTGTCTGATCTGGGCTTTTTGGAGCACTTCTTTTTCTTTTTACTTGAGGCTGTAGAAGATTCCAGACTGTCTATAAGGTTAGGGTTCATATTTTCCAGGGACTGGTCCAGGGTGTTGGATAAGGTTCCGAGAGGTCCGTCGTTCTGCTTGTTCTGGGTGTCGTTTTTGGTTCTTTCCGGATCCTTGAATTTGGTCTTGGACATGTTCTCCTTTTCCTTCAAGGGGTTGTTGGTAATTCGCTGACTCTTGCCGGACAGGATGGAGGATTTGTCGGTATCGCTGAGGCAGCACCGAGGAATCGTGTCCCCTTGGGGGTTTTCGGTGGAGGGGAACTTCCCGGATTGGGCCTTGGAGCTGAAGAGATTGGTCTGGATTTGAGGCGTTTCCACGCATCCCTCCAAGTCTTCGCTCTTCAGCCGCTTCAGATCCTTCCCTGCCAGGAATTCCGGAACGTCACACTCCAACTCCGAGCTGGAACCCTTGAAACGTTTGAACCACTCCCACAAGGTCCTGGCCCGACAGTCACAAATCCACTGGTTACCGTTTAAGCGCAAGTACTGGAGGGTGCTAAGTGGCTCCATGGTTTCCCCCGTCAAGACGGTGAGGTTGTTGAAAAACAAAAAGAGGGATTTCAGCTTGGCCAGATCACTGAAAGCCCTGGCTTGGACAAAGATGACACGGTTCTGGTGTAGCAGCAGGCGGTCGAGATTGATCAAACCACGGAACATGTTGTCAGTCACGACTTTGATCTTGTTATTGTGCAGGTAGAGATAGGTAAGGTTGGCGAGGTCCAGAAAAGTGTCGTCATGCAGGGTTAAAATGTTATTGTCCTGCAAGTAAAGGTACTGTAGGGAGAACATTCCTCGGAATACACCCACGGGCAGCTCGGATAAGCCGCACCTGTGCAGGTGAAGCGTGTGCAGCTTGGTTAAGCCTCGGAAGGCCGTCGGGCTGATTGTGCGAAGGTTCCCGTTGTCCCCGATGTCCAGTTCCTCCAGTTTCTCCAAGCCGAAGAAGGCGCCGGCCTCGATGTGGCTGATGTTGTTCGAGTAGAGCCACAGGACGGTAAGATTTTGACAAGAGCTGAAGCTTGTGGATCTCACAACCGTCAGCTTGTTGCTCTGGAGGAAGATTCGCTGGCTCCGCACCGGAATCTCAGTAGGGATGGAAAAGAGTCCTTGTTGCTGGCATGCGACGGTGGGCCGGGGTTCACTGTAGCAGACGCACTTGGCTGGGCAGCTGGCACTTTGACGTGCAAAGTTCAGCCACATGAACACAACCAGTAGCCGCCCCCCTGGAAAGACAAAACACAGCAAGCCTATTAGCAAAAAATGCTTTTTCATTGCAGAAAGACATTTGAACGAACATTGCTCCATCCCATTTATTATTTATTATTTATTGTTTGTGCCTTCTTGTTTTTATTTTGTGTCGTCTACTTGTATGTCTATCGTGTGCTATGTCTCGTCACCGCGGGATAGAGGAAACGGAATGTCGGTTTCTTTGTGTGTCTTGACATATGAAGGGATTGACAATAAAGCTGACTTTGACTTGACTTTGACCATGTCAACAAAGTATAAATCGCTCGTTGTAATCTTCATGACATTAGAATCAAGGGACTCGTTCTCTCCCAGCTGCCTGCTAACCTATAAGTAACACAAACAAAGCGTCAAAGTGGATTCATTTACAACCGTGGCCTGTTTATGATGTGAAAGATGGCTATTCTAATATGCTAGACAGAAATAACCGTCTTTCCCAGGGAGATAAGCTTTCATATCGATGCTCGGGGTCCAAATGAAAACAATGCTCAGCGTTTGCCTTTACAAGTGTGGAACCACCGATGTGGAGTAAGATTTTTCGGACTGGGCTATGTCGCTCAAACGTACTGCAGTCGTTGGAACGTTTTTCAAGATAGTGGTAAAAAATGAGCTAAATGCTAAAATAAACATTGGATACTTAAAATGAGGTCAAATATTTAGTAGGATAAAGATAAAACTGCTTTGTTTTGCACAATGACTCTGTCTGAGCAAATACGGTTGAACGACTCGACAGTACGTCGAAGCGAAATCGCCCGGTCTAAAATGTTTACGGCACATTGGCAGCTCCAGGCTTCCGTAGTTTCCGAATCAAATCGTAGCTCCAACCCTCGGTGGCCAAGAGATGTCTTACATTGCCTTCGAGCATAACTTGCCCTCAAGGCATTTGCATTTGTAGGAATTCATTATGCTCGGGCGCCATTGCTGCATAGAAATGCACAGTATGGGTGGAATGTAAAACCACCTGTTTGTTTTTTGACTGGATTTTCTATTTGGATTGTCCATGTGTGGCTGGAGCTGACATGTTCTACCAGATCCGCTGCCATTCATGCGTTTGAACGCCAGGCTTGCTTGCAGTCATGACAGCTGCCGAGACAAAAAAGTCTTACTCAGCCTTCCGTCCATCTCTTCTCATTTCCCTGCAACGTACGTATAGCGGCGGGCGCAGCTCATTTGTGAACTTGTTAAAGCGAGCCCCGGTGTGGCCCGACAGAGGGCCTCCTGCGCAATTTCCCTCCAATCGCCTGGCTCGGCCGTCAGCCTGCCACCGTAAAGCTGTCAAGACTTTACATTCTTTCTGCATCGCAGCACTTTTTCTCCCAGCGGTGCCTAACAATAGCAATATTTCACCGCACAGCAGGCTCCTCTACCGTAATGCCTCTCTGCTGTCTATTCATTAACAGGCTATCTCCACCCACGCGTCGCATGTCAACGTCAGCTTTCCTCTGCTCTGGGCGTAGTATGCCGTGTCTTTGTCAGCATCTGTTTAAATGACAGCGTTAGGCACACAATGTCGTCAACTCCATCACAATTATGCCAGCACAGTCACTTCAATGTCTCAGGCTATCAAAATATTCTGTATACCAATATTACGGTATGTCATTATCAAAACAAGAAAGCAAAACCGCCCATGTACTCATAAGTTTGTAAACCCAAAATAAAATCCATCATAGTAAGCCACTCGAGGTGACCTGGTCCGGTATCCTGGTTCCACTAAACAGTAGGTGTCAAAGTCGAGGCCTGAGGCCAGATACATCAGTTTGTCCAATCCATGTGTCAATACTAAAATTGTAATTTGTCTTCGCTTTAAAAAAAAAAAAGAGAGATATTGCTAGAGAGCGAAGGAAACTATAACTGACTATGACAAAAATGAGCTTGACACCCCTGCACTAAAAACGCTGATGGTCCAATAAACAAGCCAGATCAGGGCTCGATATTCCAAAGCGAGCCATGCGGCGCCAAACCAAACTCTAGCATTCTCTCAGAACAGACACGATTTTATCAGGCTTGTGTTTGGACAACAAAACTCAATTCTTTACCTTTGATTTCGATGTACACGAAGGAACTAAGGGCACTGGGTTTTTTTTCTTTCTTGATATCTGTCGGTTTGTTTTTACCGCCGCTGTTGATGCTCAGTCTAAAAATACAACGGCAAGGTTGTAAAAATGTATTCCTTATCGTCTTGTGCCAGTTTTGTTTTCAACACTTAATCTCAGCCTATCTGCCGTGTCAAAACATGCTTTGGAGCACGAGCTCCCCGTCTCGAGACCCCGCCGGTGGCATATCTTCAGAGAGCTATCGCTTCGTACGACGACCATCATCACTCAACGTGAGCAGACGAGCCTCTTTTGTTTCCTCTTGACTGACACTAGAGGCCGGTCCTTCCTCTTAAAGTACATAGCTTGGCGCCCTTAACGCTATCTACAAAAGGACCCTGGCAGTTAAGGACAGATTTGCGGGGTATGACCATACTTCAGTCATCCTCCATTTGGATTGACAGGGGATTTTCTAAACTGTACGGCCATGATGTGCCGCTATTCATCTGATCAAAGGGTGGAGCGCTTATCCCGTTCAGGGTCACCGCAAGGGTTGGCGCTTATGCCAGCTGACTTGGGTGAAAGCCAGATCACTCTCAGATCACACAGTGAGCAGAAATTGATCCCACGCTGGCCGTTGGATGGGGAGCTATTTGAAGTACGACACAAATTGGGTCTTTTTGGAACAATTTGTACAATTCATCACTTTGTGTAATAGATTGTTTTCTCAGCCCAGACTAACGTAAATCTGCCTCGTGGAAAAGTTCTGAAGCCGGATTATATAGGTGAATTACATCTTTGCTGTGGAGCGCTGCATAAATTCCACGCAATATTTGCTGCAGGCGTGTTGTCACTGTATGCGTAGAAGCAACTCACACTGACACCAGCCCTGCAGCATAAGAGGAGTGGGTAGCATCAGGATGATGAGGATACCATTTCAGGGAGCCTTTTTCAAATGTGACAGCTTGAGAAACCCGTTTATTTGGAGCCAAATTTCCACACTTGTTTGAAACTGTGATCCCAAAATAGTATTTTGAAACTTCTCAGGATGACTTTCATTCAAAAATCCCACTTGTCTCCTTGTGATCACATGCAGACAAACTCTCATCTGTCCCCGTGTAAAACAACACAACAAGCATTTTCTACCGAGCCCCAAAGTAGACAAAGGTCACGCCGAGATAGTATAGAGAGCTGCCAGTCCATCATAGACACGCCAGGGATTGGGCGAGGGTGGCTAACATGACAGTCTCATCAGCCCAGCGCCCGAGTGGAAGCCACATATCTGTCAAAGATGAAACACATTCTTCTCCACCGGGACCTCCTGACCCTTTTCCCCGAATCGTACATTGGCAGCTTTGTATTTCATATACTTGCGATTCCTTTACGCCTCTGTCGGGATTGCTTCCATCATCTGCATATATTCGAGAAACTATTTCAGATAAAGGCAAGGTAAGCCCTTGTTTCTCATTCGACTATTACTGACGACTAAACGGGTCACGTAGGGGTCATTTTAGCCATCTTACCATTTTCATTCATACCTTGATTAGACAAAAATGTTACAAGGACCGCACAACCTTTGTTGTCATGGCTTATTGCTGCACATTAAACGCTGTATCGGTGCACATTTGTTTTCTCGCTCCGGCATATCAACAAGGGCTCGCCACCTTCTGGCGCTGATTGTAAACAAACGCCGCATGCTGTGAATATGCCTCAGCAAATGGTATATGTTGCTCTTGCTCTATGCAATTAAAACCTTGTAGAAAGGTTTGATAGCTAATTAGGGAAGTCCGTCATCTTTGAACCTTCGAGACGTCATTATCACTTCTTGACAAATGTGGGGAATATATATATATATATATATGATTTACATTTTTTTCACACAATTTTAACTATTCAATAAATGAACGTAAAGAGTGAATAGTAATTATTCATTTGAATATAATTATATTGAAGGTGAATTTTCACCTGATTTTTGCTGCCCCTTAAAGTCCACAACACTCTTAGTGTTTTCAACGGTCGAGCCGGCCCCAACAATATATACAAATGAAATATAAAACAATATTGAGTTGAATTAATGCGCGAAAAAAAATCTTTGCGATGCTTGAATGTTTTTGACAGATCCATTAATTCTCAAGTTTCAGCTCTGCAGAAGCAAGAGTGATTTTGTCAAAGCTGAGAAGTAAAACTAATCTTTGAAATTCACGGTTTTTGACATTTGAGTGAGGATTACGCGGGGAAGGAACTGGAAGTATATTGGAAGGAAGTTTCCTTTGAACTCTTCTATATAACTGGGAAAATGTAATATAAAGGCAAGAAATTGACTATTCCGGAAAGATTGTTCGGAAGGTCGAATTCTCATAGAGGAGGTTGTGATCATGGAAGACACGTACGTTATTTCACATGGTTCTTCATCACTACTTGGAGGTAAAGTCACATCAAGTATTTTTCTTCCAGTTAAAGTGGAAAATATATTTGGA
Source organism: Syngnathus typhle (assembly GCF_033458585.1). Classification (NCBI taxonomy): domain Eukaryota; kingdom Metazoa; phylum Chordata; class Actinopteri; order Syngnathiformes; family Syngnathidae; genus Syngnathus; species Syngnathus typhle. The sequence continues at coordinate 20,141,319 of NC_083742.1, forward strand.
GATAGATCCCAGACACAAATACCCATTGATATAACTTGCCTCAGATCAAACTGGTTATTTGGGACACCGAATGGGCACATTTGCGGGCTTGGGGGGGGGGCACTCTTGGAATGCAAATGAGGACTCAATTAGATGGCCGGATTGGAGATGAGGGGGGGGGGGGGCACAGATGAGGTCCTGTTTGACACACGTGACACAGAACTGGCCCAAGCAGATGGCTGAGGCAAGCGCTAGTTTGCTGGACTAGCCAAATACCAAGTGTTGGTGTGTCAACAGACGGGCCACATCCACGCACTCGGAAAAGATGAAAATCAATAACTACACGAGCGGGCAGATCTTGTCGCATGGTTTAAATGGATGCGTTAAGTCGAAGGCAACGGGGATGGATGGCCATGTCCTGACAGCAAGAGAATGAGCTCGCAATCAGAAGGGCTGTCGGATCGAAACCACCCCCCCCCCCCCCCTGACTGGTGAAAAATGGAGTGGGAACGTGGAAGTGAAGAGTTTTTCCTTTTTCAGAAAAGAGCATCAAATTATCATCAAGCCCCTGAGTGATATGTTGACCTAGCAAGTTAGCTAATGTTGTTATCAGGCTGGAGCACTAACCACAGGCGGAGATTTTTAATCTTTATTTAACCAGGCAAACAATTACGAATGTGGCACATTATAGCTACAGGTTATGCTAGCACCTCCACAAATTAAAAAAAACGTAAAACGAGTCGGTTTCCTACGGTGGTCTGACCGACAGGCACACTTCAATCAGTGTTGAAACGTTTTGGAATTTCATTGTAGCGTGTCTTTGCTGAAGGCAAAAGCTGCAGTCTCGACGGACTCGGGTGGGTGGAGAAGAAATGGGTAGATGTCGCAACATGTTTTTGGCCGGGTCAGCGGTACAAATCCCTATGTTTGGCACTGGCTCCTTTTGTGTTTGGCTTTGGACTGAAAGGAAGAAGCAAGAGCGAGCAGTGGTGTGGCGCCGAATGCAACCTGGCTGCGATTGAAATAACTTTCCGTAAGAACATCTCGTCAACCTTGCGGTTGTGCAAGCCAACCGTGGCCTTATGGGGCAAATGGCTTTCGGTTCAAACGTATTTGCAGAAATGTTTATTTACGTTGGCAGTTTTGCACTTCCATAGCCTTGAACCGGGATCCTCCGTGTTTATTGTGTCCTTTGTTCGTGTCTTGTCTACTCGTTACTTTCCAGCTGCTCAGTGCTTTGTTTCTCGTGTCTTGTTGTTGTTGTTACTTTGTATAATGGGCCTTTTCTTGTTTTGATGACATCATTCTTGCCTTGCCTCCCTGTACTTGGGTGCCTTCTTAACGACATCACAAAAGTCCAAATCCACGACACTGAATTTATCACAAGCCAAAGAGCCTCCTCGGACTGTTGATGTTTGAATCCAATCGGACCGTTTTGTTGTGATAACCCCGTTTAGCTGGAGGCAAAGTGTGAGAAACGTCTCTCTGTTTCAATTTTGCAGCAGTGTGAGATGTGTGTTGTTTCCCAAACCTGTCTTATTTTTTTCACGCCAAGACTATTTAGCATGGCGCTTGGCATCGTCTTGCTTTCATCCTGATAAACGAGCTCCCCCGATGTTTATTTTACTTGAAAAGATAACCTCTATCAAATTTAAACACTTCATCCGGTGACCTTTTGTTCCTCGCTCGCAGTTGCCAAAACCGTATTTTACAGCCCGAGACTTTTATGAGGTATCTCCCGGCCATTTATTTCTCTCCTTTTCTGCTTTTTATAGTCCCCGGCCCGATCAAGTCGCTTCGAGTTTGACGCCGCATCAACATAAAAAAAACACACGTGACCTGTGAATACATTTCTTTATTTGTCACTAAGGAAACACCTCTTGAAAAATTATTTTTGACCTTCGCTAAAACTGCCAGAATGAGCTTTCAGTTGGACACGGATTAGCATATGACGTTGTTGCCGAATGTAATCGTCGACGTCATTGGGGCTTATCTCGCGCCGAAAGATAATCACGGCGCCACGCCGGACGGGATGCTACGAAAATTATTTGCCGGGCGGGTGAGGCGGCCTTGGTACCAACCGGCCTTTCTGAAATATCAAGACCTGTTCCCCAAATTCTCACTGACACCATTGTCCAGTGGTTCTTTGCAAGTACATGAAAATAGGATTTTGACATTTGGGTATTCGTCTTTCCGTGTGAATTTAACCGTTGCAGAAGAGAGGTGGAGATGACAAGACAAACTATGATCGTCACATTTTACTATTCTGATATATTCAACCTCCACTCCAGTTGGGCAATATTCCACTCTGTTGGACTCGCCCGCTGACTATGCAGAATAATGAGCCTCGTGCAGTTACTTCAGACGAACTCAACATTGCAGACATGGATGAGATTTATAGCGGGACGCACATGAAAGCAAAATGGAATGTTAAATCAGTCAAAAAGTAATACGTGGAGCCTGCCTCGTCATTTCATGTTGCCAGCAGTGCAGAGTCGAAAATTTGCATTTTGATATTTTCAGGCTAGGTGTTGGACACAAATATCCGCATTTTTCATCAGATTTCAGTTTGTTTTCCTTTTTGTCTCCTAACGTCATCGTGCTGGATCTCGATTAGCAATTGGCTCCCTCAGCCAGCTGCGTCTCTCTCGTCCAAGTCTGTCTAGTTGTCTGTCTCATCGATATTTAGGTTTCCTATTTTCGCTCAGTCCATTCATTGCGTGTGTTTGCTGTCTGTTATGTTCCGAATGTTGTTGTTTGTTTTGTAACTTTGGATCTTGCTTTTGGACGTTGTTGAGTTGACTATTTTGATTGCCCTTGTTTACTTTCCTTCATGTTGGTTTTCTTCCCTGCCATTGGCTGGATGGTTAGATGATATATGCATGAAGCAATATTTGGGATTCAAATATTAACAGAACATTGAATTGATGTCCAATACATGGACGTCCTCATCAATAAATATTTGATATGATACTGTCTAAATGAGATTAGATTTGTTATGAATCTGTTGGACAAATGGGTGGATGAACGGTGGGGTGATGGACGCAGCCATCCGTCCAGAATGGCGACATGGATGACGCATGGATGAAAGACAAATTCAGCAAGAATCAACAATAGTGAATGACAAAACGACATCCTTGTCAGTAACATTTGACGTTGCACAACATTTTATAAGAATATAGAATAATAAGTCAGGGAATAAATACCCTTTTGGAGGGTTAATTGACCTTTCGTGGGCTATTGAGCAAGGAAAATGTTGCAGCTGAAGTGACTGGTTTTTTAACATATTCATGCTTTCTCTCACCTTGCAAAATGGGAATAAATACAGCTATGGCCTTGTTGATTTAATAAGCCCATTTAAGGAATTGCCTAACAATGAGTGCTCCCTCCTCTGCAAGAATGAAAGGAGGAAAAAAAAAAAACCCTGTGCATTATTTACCAGTCGCCTCAATGCCGCCGCACCCTCTGCTGCAGGAAAATAGATTTTTTTTTGGTCTGCAGAGGATCTCTTAGAAGAGGGGACAAAGGCACAGGGAGCTTTGGAACGTTTCCACCTAGCTAAAGAATCACAGGTCTCGCCGTCTTCCTCTCTGCTGGCCTGATAAGGGCGGGCAACGCTTTACATCAAAGGTCTCCACAAATCAGTCACCTTTGTTCCCGCAAAGGTCACACCCAGGCCCAATCGTTGGTGCGCTTTCATTCCCGGCTGAGGGATGAGTTCTCACGTAGCTCCTTTGCTTGGCCTCTCATCTCTCCAAAACGTGACTCTGGAGATCGGAGGTGGCGTTGTCAGCTTGCCATTTCACGATTCACGGCATGGAAGGCATCAGATAAGACCAGAGTAAAGATCCCCATGGTGGCGAGTCACCTTGCCGCTGCAGCATCCGAGCAAAGTATGGCCGGGTTATCTGCTTTTTTTTATTGCTCCTCTGGGGATCCCCGACAACCTATAGCAATCGCGTCAAAAAACGAAATCAAATAAAATAGCGACTTTGCTGGATTTAATCTTTCAGTAAATGGATAAATGTCTTGGAAAAGCTGTTTGATGCACTTACAGGAAATGAAAAGAGCGACCACCCTTTTGTACGAGACGTTGGAGGGTGTCCCTGGGGTTATGGTATTTTTCGGACCTAGCATTTCACGTGAACAGAAACAAACCAGCACAGCACAGCACAGCAGCTAAGTCATACTTTCCTCCAATTCGTTTTGGAATACATACGTAGTACTGTTGATTTTGGAGAAAAACGATTGTGTGGGAAAATATATGGTATTATTTTGTTTCATTTATGAGTGGATGTTGTTGGCAGGAGCGTTATCGCTTGAGATCCAATCTGTACCGGCCGGCCAAATGTATCCAAGCATGTCTTAATGGACCTCGCTGGCGTTGCGCAATGGGCGCAGTCACGTTGAATCAAGCCGCTCCCACTAAGACCAAGTTGTCAAAAATGTCTCGCAAAGATAGCGACTTCACATTCCAGGCGTCTTGCCTAATCCATTATTTAAAAAGACGTGTGGAGCGAGCACTTTTTTTTTGCCCAAATTTCTTCTGTGTTTGTTTCATCTTCAAGACAAGCATATAGCGTTTGGAGTGTAATGCACAATGGCGCAATTGGAGTGTGCCTCTATTGCGGGATGACCCGCGTGACAGCACCTCCTGCTTTGCTGTCCGGGTAATGAGTCATTCCTGCCCCGAAGGAAAGCAATTTGGTATTTTTAAACCGCATCCTTCAGCTGTTCTTTTCTCCCTCAAGCGCCATCTTCGAAGCAGCCGTCGGCTCCTAATATGAATAGTATTGCCAATGTCACCGCTAATGGGTGGAATATTACAAATAGGTTCCACCACCGCATTTGCTGCGACAAAGAGATGTGAAGGCAGCTGTTGCGCGTTCGAAACACCTAATAGTAATCAAGTTGCCAGTCGGTCAGAAACTTAATTGGGATCGTTAGCATTATGCTAATCCTGTAAGCCCTTTTTCATGGGACAACCAATCAGCTGTCTCGTCCCTTTGAGCCAACCAATCAGCTCCGTCCGGCCACTCGTGTCTTATCTAGGAGTGCCTCGTTGTCTCGCCACGATGCATTTCGTCGCATGCTTTTTTTCAGTCTGTTGACTCGTTCCCCATTGGCTTCTCCTTGAGTCCAATGATTTTGTCGCTTATAATGAAGTATTTTTGTATTTTACTCTCATACTTTTTGTTTTGCTTTCAAATATATATACATGTGACGAAGTACTCGTTAAGGCTAGCTCTTCTGAAAATCGATGGTAGGCCGGCCACCTGCATTATATTGGCAACACTTGAAATAGGCATTTGATTTTTAATTGGTGCGTAACCTTTCCTATATCAAACCCACCCGAGTGTCGGTTCTGCTTAGAGAGGCACGAGTGTTGCCGTATCACCTGACAGCAGGGACTTCAATCATTCCGCCGAGCCCGTCACATTTATTTTTGTTATTTTTTCAGAGCGCAGCTGCCAAATTCTTACCACAGCTGTTCACTAGCGTCTCGCTAATTCTCTAGCACATAGTAACGCGTGCACTTGTCTTTTAGTCCGTTTTCATGCTGTCATTTTGAATTATGCATGAGAGAAGAGGAAGATGGAGTGGGAAGAAGTTGCCTTTTTAATCAAAAGGTCCAGAGGATGAAAATAGCTCGAAGGCAAGATTATAGAAGAAACAGCTTCCCAGGTAGCAGCGTCTTTCTACGGGGCGCCTGGAAATAGCAAAAGTGCCGCTCTTCACCATGGATGCTTTCTGCAACTTATAACAAACATGAAAATGAATCCGCTTTCATTTGCTCTGGAAAACAAGATTACGCTTCCGTGGACAGTCACTCCGAGCGGACAGTCCAAAACGAGAATATTTTGGGAACTTATTGCATTCCAAAGAGAAATCGCTCATAAACATGACATGGCATTTAAGTTGAACAGCACTTTGGACCGGGTCATGGGAAGAGCTCAATTAGGAGTGCGGGGCCAAGGACCTGACTCAATCTCCCATGACTAATCCTGAGGCTTTTGTTGTCATTAGCAAAAGCAATTGCGCTTTCATCATCGTTCCTCCGTGCAATGCAGCGACTCGAAAAAAACGGACCGTGCTTATAGAAAGTCTACACACCCTTAGTCAAATGTCAGCTTTTTGTGCTATAAAATAGAAATCGAAGTGATGATTTCTTGGAAAAGATAAGTCTATATTGTTGCTGAGAGATGTCAAGTGACTCCAGCTGGTGTAAACACATTTCAGAGGAAAACCGACTCGATACGTTCGTCAGTTTTTGGAAACCTCACTCTATTGACTTTGCGTAGGTACACAAGTACCATTGTGTTGAAAAATTCAAAAGTGTTGCCGTTTACAAAGGCTCACCTCGCTGTCTCTTGTTGATTTCTGCGTTTGACTTCTGCAGCAATCTCGTTCAGCCGACATTCATTGAACATTCCGCCGTTTGCTAAAAGTACCCACGATGCTATAGAAAGCTTTCCCAAATGTAGTCAAATGACTACTTTGCTGCTCATAACACCAAAGGCAATTCTGACATGGAACCATGAATAAAATCCAAACAACCAGGATACAACCAAGACGTATTTATTACAACATGGGCCAAAAAAACCTTGGTCTAAAAATAAGAGGCGCAGTAAAAAGTGACCTTTTCTTTAAAGGTTGGCCTAAAATGCGGCGACATGACATGATCTATTTCCACAACTGGCACAATTCATAACAATCTATAAAACCGTTTATAAAAACCCCAATACCACCAACTGAATTCAGTAGAATAACAAATGATTTTCAATCAGGCAGAATGTAAACAGTATACATATATATACTATATATCTCCTAAAACTGCAGAGGTATCGAAAAGCACTCGGTATTCATCTGCGGGCAGAGATCCGGTGAGGAAGTCGTGCGCACTAAAGCACATCTCGCATGATGCCCGTACTCATCCTCTGCGGGGGGAAACGTAACACACCATCTGTTCGTTGATCCCCGGCAGCAAACAACAGACAGAGCAGAGCGGCCGACTCGCGGCCCGGGCCACCATTCCCGCACCAGCAATGAATTGTGGGAAACACGGAGGCAGCCACATGGAAGCACTGCGGCTAAATACGGGACGAGAGCCGCCGTCGGCTTGTTAGGATTTGATCGGCGACCTCCAGCTGACGTCGCACACGGAGGAATGATGCAAATGGAGGAGGACAGGGCAATAAATGCGATCATGATGGCGCCGCGGATGGCAGCCACGGTGAGTCGCTCTCTGTTTATTTGTCTTATTTTGTGTGTTTTCTGTGTCCTTTGCTGCCCATCCCGGATCACTTTTACCAGAGAAGCTCTGTTAAACATCGGACAGACTTCTTCTGGTACTTTCTCTCCTGTTCTCTCCGATTCAGACTGTTTGTCGGAGATTCTAGCCGGAGCGGCGGTGCTGTACAAGCTAGCGTACAAGCTAGCGCGACGACGGCGGCGCGGTAAGCGAGCCGGCGCACTCGTAAGGCTGAGGCAGAAAGGGTTCCGTTCTGCCCTACCGTCAATTCATCTGGCGAATGTCCGCTCCCTGGCGAACAAGATGGATGAACTGCTGCTCCTCACTTCAAGGAACACGGACTTCAGCGGATCCGCCGCGCTGTGCTTTGTGGAAACGTGGCTTAGCGAACGAACCCCCCACCACGCCGTGGAGCTAGCCGGGTTCAAGCTAGTGCGAGCAGATCGCAGCGCGGAGCTCTCCGGAAAATCAAAGGGAGGTGGTGTCTGTTTCTACATTAATGAACGTTGGTGTACTGAAGTCACGGTGTTGAAAGAGTTTTGCAGCCCTCTCCTAGAAACACTTTTCATAAACTGCCGGCCGTTCTATTCACCACGGGAGTTCTCCTCGATTGTCATGGCGGCTGTTTACATTCCACCACACGCACGTCCGAGTGAAGCCACGCAGATGCTGGCTGACCAGGTAACAGACATGGAGAAACTTCTACCAAATTCACTAATCATTGTTCTAGGTGATCTCAACAGGGCGAACCTCGCACACGAACTCCCCAGATACAGACAGCACGTAACGTGTCCCACCAGAGGGGCACAGACTCTGGACCACTGCTACACCGTGATCAAGGATGCATACCACTCTGCGGCTCGTGCAGCTTTAGGACTATCGGACCACTGTCTAATTCATCTGATCCCGGCCTACAGGCAGAAACTAAAAACTTCTAAGCCTGTGGTGAGGACTGTGAGGAAGTGGACAGTGGAGTCAAGGCAGGACCTCCAAGCCTGCTTTGACTGCACCGATTGGGGAGCTTTCGAAGCTGCAACTTCAGACTTGCATGAACTCACTGACACTGTCACATCATACATCAGTTTTTGTGAGGATCTGTGTGTGCAGACTAAGACCTTCTGCACGTACAACAACGACAAACCTTGGTTTACACCGAACCCCAGGAGGCTGCGCAAAGTCAAGGAGGAGGCCTACAGGAGTGGCGACCGCGAGCTGTTCAGGCAGACCAGAAACGCGCTGAACCAAGAGGTCAGGAAAGCCAGGAGGTGTTACGGGGAGAACCTGAAGAGACACCTCTCTGCCAATCCTGATCCCTCAACGGTGTGGAAAGGTCTGCAGAGCATCACGGGCTACAAGAAACGAACCACCCGTCCTTTAGAGAGCCCAAGACTTGCTAACCAGCTAAACAAGTTCTACTGCAGGTTTGATCGGTCCTCCCACACAACGGGACCTCCTGCAACACAATCTACATACTCACCTCTCCCCACAACTGCTCTCTCCACACCTCTATCATCGTTGTCACCCACTCACTCTCTTGCAGAGGCCGCGCCCGCACTCCAGGTCCGCGAGGAGGAAGTGCGCCAGATGTTCCGGAGACAAAAGACCAGGAAGGCACCGGGCCCAGACGGCGTGTCACCTTCCTGCTTGAAAGTCTGCGCTGAGCAGCTGGCGCCCACCTTTGCACGGATCTTCAACCGTTCTCTGGAGCTGTGTGAGGTGCCCTCGTGCTTCAAGAGCTCCACCATCGTTCCAGTAGCCAAGAAGCCCGCCATCACAGGTCTGAATGACTATAGACCCGTCGCACTGACATCTGTGGTCATGAAATCGTTCGAGAGGCTAGTGCTGAACCACCTGAAGGAGGTCACGGGCCCCCTGCTTGACCCCCTCCAGTTTGCCTACCGGGCAAACAGGTCAGTGGATGATGCGGTCAACATGGGACTGCACTACATCCTGCACCACCTGGACACCCCAGGAACGTACGCCAGGATCCTGTTCGTGGACTTCAGCTCGGCGTTCAACACCATCGCCCCTGACATCCTCCAACAGAAGCTCATCCAGCTTGCGGTGCCTGCCTCCACCTGTCAGTGGATCACCAGCTTCCTGACCAACAGGAGACAGCGTGTGAGGCTGGGGGGCATCACATCTGACACCCGGACCACCAACACTGGAGCCCCTCAGGGGTGCGTCCTCTCCCCACTGCTCTTCTCCCTCTACACCAATGATTTCTCCTCAGGTGACTCTCGTGTGAAGCTCCTGAAGTATGCAGACGACACCACTCTCATCGGACTGATCCAGGACGGTGATGAGACTGCGTACAGACAGGAGGTGGAGCGGCTGGTCCACTGGTGCAGTCAAAACCATCTGGAGCTGAACCCGCTCAAGACCGTGGAGATGACAGTGGATTTCAGGCGAGACCCTTCACCACTTTTACCCCTCACTATCCGCAGTAATACTATTCTTTCCACAGACACCTTCAAGTTCCTGGGAACCACAATCTCTCGGGACCTGAAATGGACCGGCCACATAGACTCTGTCCGGAAGAAGGCCCAGCAGAGGCTGTACTTCCTGAGACAGCTCAAGAAGTTCAACCTGCCGCGAGAGCTTCTGAAGACCTTCTACACTGCCATCATCCAGTCTGTCCTCTGCACCTCCATCACTGTCTGGTTTGGATCGGCCTCCAAACAAGACAAGCACAGACTACAACGGACAATCAGAACTGCAGAAAAGATCATTGGAATCAACCTCCCATCTATCCAAGACTTGTACCTGTCCAGGACCAGGAATCGGGCAAGGAACATCTCTACAGACCCTTCTCACCCGGGTTGCAGTCTGTTTGAACTACTCCCCTCCGGACGGCGTTATAGAGCTCGGTACGCCAAAACCAGCAGACACAGAGACAGCTTCTTCCCCCAGGCTGTTGCTCTGATGAACTCACACCACTCATAGAGTCTCAGAGACATTACTGTGCAATAACATCCTGCTCCTCACACCTTCTTGAATTTGTCTACACTGTTTTTGCATTATTCACATGTCCTGAATGTTGTTAGTCACCTAAATGTTGAACAGAGGGTGTGTTTCTACCGAAGTCAAATTCCTTGTTTGGCACGCTCAAACATGGCGAATAAAAAAACTCTTGAACTCTTGAACTTGAACTTGAAATGGAGGAGGACAGGGCAATAAGCTCGCACAAAGCCAAATGACGGATCGGAGAATGTAGCCAAGGAGGGGGAAGCGAGATGTGCCCAATGTATTTTAAGTCAGACGGTGAAGGGAAGGGGGAGATTTGAAGATGCGAGCCGCAATGTCTACCGACGCCTTCATGGGAATGAGAAGTCGCCCACTTGGATGTTATTTTTTGATGAGGTGTGGGGGTTAAACAAACACCAACCGAGCGTGTTAGCTCACAGGAGAATTCCAACAGGAAACCAGCGCACACAGCAAAAGACATGAAATAAATGATGCTAAATATGTGCCAGGAAGGCTTTGGGTTGCCCCCTGGTGTCTGCCGCAGCCCCCCTAATGGCTTTTTACACCTCATAACATCATCCATTGAGTCATTTATTCTAATAAGGGTCATGAATGAACTGGAGACAATCCCAGCTGGCTCTGGGTGAGCTGCCGGCTACATTCTTAGAATGTAAGCCCTTGCCGTATTTTCTCATTTTCTTGCATGAAAGCGATCGAGTCGTTTCAATTGTTACCGATTAATCGGACGGTATTGGCGGTTTTAAAATCGTCAACGATCCGCTCCCCTAACTTTATTTCTAAAGCATTTTAAAAGCAACCAGGGTAGGTATAGCTAAAGCCAACAGTCTAATTATTTTCTTTTCCTAAATGGAAGTAGAGCTAATTCAAGGTTCAGCTTTTTTTTTCTTTCCTTCCTTTAATCATAGCCCCTTTTCTCATTTGTGTCCATAAAATTATTGATGCACAGGTTTGATCATTACTTTCAGTCATTATTAGTATAATTATTCAACTTCTTTGTACTTGAGTTTTAAATGGATTTCTTTGAGGTGATATGGCTTTACATGATCACATTAAGCTCTCCTTTTTTTCTGGTTAATTATTCTCATTTTTAAGTCATGAAAGCTGAATTTGTTATGCCTTAAGATCAGATCTTTTTGAACAGATTTCTTTTGAAAAACTTGATAAATACAGATGAAACGTTTTAAAAACCAAACGGCGGATGTAGGGATGGATGGATGGATGGATGGATGGATGGATGGATGGACGGACGGACGGGCGGGCGGGCGGGCGGGCGGACGGACGGACGGACGGACGGACGGACGGACGGACGGACGAATGGATAGCCTAACATCAAAGTCATGCTACCATAATAGAAAGATTCATTATTTGAAAGATGAAAACAATTTCACCCATTAACGACATCACTCATCCGCTTCTCCATTTTGTATTTGCCGGCAGCACTTATGATTAAATAATGTGCAATGTTGCGGCGCTGTAAAATACCAGCCTCAGACAAAGAAATGACATAAATGGTAGGGATGCACCGAAATAAAAATTCTTGGCCGAAACCGAAAACCAAAAATGAGGAAACCAAGGCCGAAAACCGAAAACCGAAACACCGAAAGAAATGTCAGTTATTAGAACCACAGCATTTATGGCTACATGTGTACTAACCTCACTAAAATCAAGGCATTGCAATAAACCAGTTACGAAAGTATGAAAATATTTATTTAGCACTGACAACAATGCACAATATAAATTAAAATTCAAAAATAAAATAAAATGTTTAACTTGACCCAACTCATGTGTACATTAAATAATAATTTACAGGCTTATAACTGACTGTAAAATTAAATATGTTCTCTTATAAAAACACAGAGAACTTTCTTGCCTTTTCAAAAACGTCCCCCACAGACGGAGTGGGCGTGCTCGGTGTCAGTTTCCTTTTCTGTGTCGCCTTCTTCTCATATTCAGAATGGCGATCGGGATGTTTGGATTTCAGGTGATGAATTAAACCCGACATGGAGAAACTTTTTGCAGATGCACCCCTTTCAGCATTGCATGTTTTGCAAATCGCTATCCGTGGGTCTTTCTCTGAGATAGTGAAATCAGTCCACACCGCAGACTTATCCCGTTTTCCCGCGTGCTGGCTGCGCTGTTTGCTCACGTCATCACAAGTTTCGGCCGTGTTGTTTCGGTGATTTAGGTCTTTCGGCCAAAAACCGAAAATGCACTTTTGGGTCATTTTCGGCCGAAAATTTTCGGTGGCCGAATTTTCGGTGCATCCCTAATAAATGGTCATGATCTATCATTTTCAAAGGATTTTTCTCAATGGTGAAAGTCACACAACTGCGTTTCGTTTGGCTATCATCTGCCTAACACGGTTATCAATAGTGTTTTGAGTAGCTCGAGAAAAGGGTCAAGCACCCCCATTTGTTTGATGCCCAACACTAAAAGAAGGATATGAATCCTCCAGATATGTGAGGATATATGTATTCCCGGTCAATAATGGTGTAAACACAGCGGACGCTATGGCAACACAGACTAGCAAGCCCGTCCGTCAGGCAGTGAGATGAAAGGGCATTAGTCCAAATATAACGACTCATCGTTAAGTGATTGTGTGCCTACATTAGATTAGGACGTCGTAAATACAATGTCCATGTTCATCCAATAAAACAGGGCCCAATGACACACCCCAATCGCCCCTCACACCAATGCCTTTGTTATCCAGATATGTGGCCCGATTCTGATATAACGTTAGCTAGCGTTAGTTGCTCAAAAGTACATCTGCGATACGTGGCGGCTTGAGAGCACCTGGTGTTTTATTTCTTTTCAATATTTCAACCACTCTCCGACTCAAGAGACAACTATTTTCACCTTACAAACCTTTCAAACACATCCATTATAATGGACTGCTTATCTTCACGATGGCATATCGTGGCATAATCAAAATACAAATAAAGCAGTCAGCGTCTGGCACATCAGGAACAAGCTATGACTTCTAATCAGTCATTTAGTTATTTTCAGCATTAGTTTGCCCGTCTTTTGATGAAAGTGAAATCGAGCATGCAAAACAATGCTCCCGATATCCTATTAGCTCGGATCTCAGCATATCTGCCTCCCATAGTGGAACAAATTGGTTGTCTTAACTAAGACTCCCTGCACAGTGCATGATACGTGGAAAAAGGGGTCAGGGGAGGACAAAAGTCCCAAATATAGTCAGGATTTGTCTCCAGTGATGCTCAGCTAACCTAGAAATTGACATGAGGTCCTGGTCTTGGGTTTCAACATCGTCAGTCAGATGAACAAAAAAAATAAAATCCTGCGTTGACAAGATAAGTAGCTGGCCTTTTTGCTGGGGAAGCAAAGCAGTCTATTACGCCAGGGTGTACGGTCTCCTTTTTGATCCAGCCTGCAAGCTCAGGAGGAAAAACGCAAAGTCATCTCCTTATCGACAGGGGGCGAGGACTTTGCGGATTACGCTTTTTAATGTATTTCCCCCTCAACTGAATATCACAGCACACAAACCAGGATAAGCAATCAACAGCGACAAATCTCCTCGTAATGCGAAATGAACTAAGAGACCCGAGGCGCTCTCTAAACGCTGCAAGTTGAGACGCTGTTGTCGAAAGCAACAGGGAAACGGTCGGTCTCTGTGCGGTGACGGGAAAGAAAAAGAAGAAAAAAAAAATCAACAAATTGCTCCTCAGCCAGTCGGATCGGGCAGAAAGTGACAGTGCGTCGTCGCTCGCCGCCTCCCCCTCGAGGTTAATGGCCCGCCGGGGGAACTTATCTGATTGGACCTCGCACTGAAATCGACACTTTGAAGATCTTAGCTCGCCATTTGGAGTCTATTCGCTGCGAGAGCTCCGAGTTCCTCACCAGCGGTGAGACGAGATCCACTCATCGGAACAGAGGTCGATGATAAAGTATCTGCTCATCTGGGGAGAGTGACATCTCGTAACGTGAAACCGCATCAATCAGACCAGATGAACGCACACTGGCACCGAAATGAAGACCCTCGCTCTGAGGTCAAGAGGCCGGTCGATGTCAATATTTTCGTCTTTTCATTCATGTCGTCACGGAAGATGGCCTTTCAGTCTCATGAAAACAGACTGAGGCCACCACAACACAATAGTGCAGTCGAATCAAATCAAAAACTATTTGAACATTTTCAGCTGTGATGAATCTCATTTTAAAAAAAACCTAAAGGAAGTTATAGATGACCAAAATAGCACAGAATTGTTGAAATCTGGTTAAACCAGGGATTTGGGGGGGGGGGGGGGGGGGCGTGGCTAAAACAGGCCCAATTACGCAATAGGTCCTCCTTCCCTCCATGTGCTCATCATCTGAGCATGCTTTGCTTTAAAACATGTCTTTAATGATTGTAATTGTCATTTTTCATTGGCAGAATTGTTGCTTTCTTGTCGAGTCAAGATTTTCCAAAACATCCCACCACCTGTTAAGTCGTTGACTCCCATCTCATTGGTGGCGTAGCCAATAAAGCGGGAATGCAAACAGGATGAAGCCAAGCACGCTCCCCGAGGCAACTTGAGAGCAGCAGATGTTGCGCCGCGGTTCACGTTAAGCACCCATGTCATCCGAATTCTCAACATCTTTTCCGTGTTGCCATTTAGCAGCACGCCACCTTCAGATTGCGGCCAATTTGCCACGTGCTGTGCGAGCGTGCGGCCTTGCGTTCAAAGTGTGAATAACTTGACAGGGTGTCCATTTTTTTTTTACCTTCCTCTCGCAGCTACATAGATGTTTTCCGTCCAACAGGAAACCCCCGCAGTTAAACGCTTGGCTTTGCCACGTAACGCATGTCAGTTTTAGAACGTGGGACTTTTTAAAGCACTCAATTATTTTCGCCGTCAGACTCGATTGAGCAGAAATGTAAAACATCATTACAGCCATTGTGTCACTGGCATGTCACGGGCTCACTTTACATTTGCTTTGGGGTCACAGTTAGAACAAAAAGTGATTTGAAATTGGAGAGCAGCGGTGAGCGCTTTTCAAATTACGAGCAGCCTTTACAGACTTTGGCATTCATTGCAAACCAGCAGCGTGCGTGCGGCACGTCATTAAGGACCGACAAATACAAATTTCCCGCACGTCGTTTAGCCTTACAACCTTGTATAATTTGAAATAGAGTGGAATCTATTTAATGCCGATGAAAATGAAGCGACAACCTGACATCGGTTCTGTGGGAACATGCCGCATTACCCGCTTTGTCGCTGAAAGCAATGGTCACATTTACACCTAGTTGTTAGAAGTACGCGTACGCGATTACGGCGATGTGATGCTAAAGTACGCTTTTACGCTCCAGCACTCGACAATAGTTTCCGACAAATCCGTTTTGTACAATCTAAAAAAAATAAAAAAAAGGCCATGAAGACACAAACTCCTTCCTCGCAGTGAATATCGGAACTGAGTGAAAATAAGACACATGGGGACTCGCAATGTACTGTCAAAGGTCAAAGCAAAACAAAGAGGCAGCAGCTAACTAATAGATGAGCTCCTGAATAATTGCAGCCGCGCCGCTGTTTTATCGTCCAAAGAAGTTCTGTGAAACCTCGCAGCGTGTTTAAAAATTGCATGCTTGTCATCTGTCTTCTTTTGCCACGCGGCCCATTTTGT
The DNA here is from genome assembly GCF_033458585.1 of Syngnathus typhle. Classification (NCBI taxonomy): domain Eukaryota; kingdom Metazoa; phylum Chordata; class Actinopteri; order Syngnathiformes; family Syngnathidae; genus Syngnathus; species Syngnathus typhle. The sequence continues at coordinate 20,157,157 of NC_083742.1, forward strand.
AGTCACGCTCACAAGGCAAAAAAAAAAAAAAGCGGCCAGCCGGAAATACAGCGCCTTGAAAAAGTATTCCGAGCGCTTCTCCGCCATCCTGCGGGGACGTTAGCACGAATGGCCGTTTAGTGTTTTCATGGCTTCCTCACAAACAGGTTCGAACAGCTCTTTGGCTAGCCACTGTGCGGATAATGACACATATTACGCAGTCACACCCCCATTTATCATCTCGCTAACAGCGTTTCTAAGCCAATTAGCCAAGTCAATATGGCGGCTCTGTTATTACCGACATTATAGCGTCGGTAAATTACCTCTACCTGCACCGGCGTGACATCGTTGTCGGGCAGTTGGATAGCAATCCCGTTGACAGATTGATGGCGCAATATCTCGGGCTTGGTGATTCATGGATACTTCGGGCCAAAAAAAAAAAAAGTTACATGCAAAGTGGAATAGTGCCGAGGAGGCACGGCCAATTGGAAAAGTTGAAATAGAGCCCCTCATGCAGAATAGAAGAGGTTGAAGAGGGCAACATTAGTATGCGAGATTCTCATCTGTCTGTCTTTGGCTTAAGTAGTGGCGTGGCGCACGATGTCAGGGCCATGAAGACTCAAATATTTGTTCCCCTTGGTCGGGAACCTCAAGGGCTCCCAGGGTCCCCTCGGCTTTACTGATGAGTCACCTCCACTCTTTTGAAGGAGTTACACAAGCAAGCAAGCAAGCAGGCAGGCAAGCAGGCTCAGTATTCCGCTAGTAGGCTGCCGCCAAGTTTCTTCCAACCCACGCTACGCCACTGCTCTTGACTGTTCCGTCACCAGCCCGACATCATCATCATCATCACCTGTGAGATATTTTTGTTCCTGCTTTTATCTGCTCTACTGGTGACAGCGGTGCCGCGTGGGGAAAGAGCAACGGTAAACGAAGTTTCGACAGCGGATCTCAAACATGAAGCTGCTCACAGTGTGTTTACTTCTGGAAAAGGGGGCACGATTGCAATCGACTAAGTTTGAGAGCAAACCGAGGCGAGCGTCGAAACTTTCAAAGAAAGCCGAAGCTGACGTCGTATAGATTGGAGTCGAGGTGACAGAGAGTGTTTTGTCCGGCTCGTCCTATTTCCCTCCTGATGCAAACGACTTTTGATGGTTGGCCCATATGGAGTTGATCACAATCCTCCAGTGACGCTATTCTGAGCAAGTTGCATATGGTGCCATTCTTTTTTAAATGTCCACATTTGGGATGGTGTGTCAGCTCAGCACAAGCTCATTTTCACCAAACGGAGAAAGAAACAGCTGCACTGTCTGGAGTCTGCCGCCGGAGTGAAAAAAAAAAAAAACCATCATGAAAGCAGTTATTTGAAGGGCTTGTTTTGAGCATTATTTGGCATGCCAATGAAAGAGCGAGGACATCTGGGAATGACTCCTGGTAATAACCCAAAGCCCGCTCCTCCTAGTAAACACTGAAATCATTGCGTCTCGTTAGGCTTTACTGCCTGATGCAATCGCATAACTTTCCCTCAAGTGTGTTATTTCCTCAAATGCACGCAAGCTTTACCAAGCTGGATGTTACTGATAGACGCTTTTGGGATTGAAATGGAAACTGGGAAGATTACTCTCTGGGTGTCATGCAATTATCCGTGGATATTATTTTAGCCCGTGGCAATGAAACTTGTTTAGTAACCTTCAGTCATGTGATTTACATCCTTATTATATTTGAATCGTCCCAGGTTAAGGCTCATTTTGCATCTCGTTTTTCGGCGAGCATCCGTACGAGAAAATCCAGATAAGCGCAAGTCGAGCGACATCGCCGTGAAGACGGGAGTCAATCTGGTAGCGGCGTGTCTTTGTCTATTCCTCACAGTGGGAAGAATATTATGCAAAGTCGCCATAATATCAAGTCGTTTTGTCTCTTTGATGGACGTTTACAAAGTCTTCCCGCCTCCGATTTTTCCAATGGAATGACAAATGAATTGCGGTGTGAATTGACTGTAAAAAAAGAAAGAAAGAAAAGTGAATGTTGCTATGCTAATGCAAATAAGCATTAAATAAAATGTCAAGCAGTACAGTAAATGACGCCCACCAACGACTTCTCGCGTTGTCATAGGACCAAACAAACCAAATTCGTAAAGGCCGGAACAGAGAGACCAACTCCCCAATTAGCTTAGCGTTAGCAAGAACCAAGCTGGTACGATTTCTAATAAAGTGGACTAAAAGCAAAATAAAATTTAAAAAAATACGAAACTAAGAAGACTCTTTTGCCGTCTTTTTCCTAATGTGACTCCAGATCGGGAATTGCCACTGGGTCGGACAACAGAACAAGAGTCCCTTAATCTCATTCCTTGATGAGCTGGAAAACACCTAAGACTTCAGCTTTAATACGCAGGTAATTACTCTCATCTTGCCCTGCTGTTAAAATGAGCCCCGCTGCCACTGCCTCTTGTGTTTCTGTTATCTGCACATAAACGCATTAGCATGTGCCCCCTTTAATGACATTAATTAGCTGTAAATTGAGCTGATTTGCCCGCTAAGTACTTGAAAAGTCAATAGCATAACACAGGCCTAATATATGCACGCGTGACGTCTAGCTAGTGCGGAAGGTGGCGCAACAAGGGAAGAAGTGCCGGCGGGCTTGATGAGCCTATTCGGTAATAAAGAGGCTATCGTGTATCCGTTCGCTTCTCTGATACGTGGGGAGCATAATTACATTGCTACTCTATTGACAGACGATATCTTTTCGAGAGACTCAATTATGCAAAAAGAAAAAGGAACGGAAGAAATGAGGATACGGGGGGAAATAGATTGGCGACACGCACTAACAAAAGTTCTCTAATGGACAACCTAAGCTGTTCTGTAATGGAGGCGGAAATGACAGATGATAGGACAAGAATGGCAATGTCCGTAGCATTTGAATCCCAATTACAATCCTGCCTGGCAGTGATGACTTACTCTTTACAAGCTGTGTTTTCCTCATCCCAACCCATCCTGTAGTTAGATTCCAGATGAATCGGGCCGATCGATTGTTGTGAAGCTTGAGAAAATATTTGGCGTTGATCTATGTTGCCCAAGGTTAGAGGACAAAGAATCGACAAGGATCGTTTTTTTTTTAATATTCCCAAAGTACCGTACCTGACGGGATTCTTTGAGATTATTGAATGGGGGGGAGAAAAAAGTCAGAGGAGATGCCGTTTTTAAATTTGATATGTAATGCAAACTGTATAAAATAAAAACATGAATGAAATAAATAATAAATAATTTAAAAAAAACATCTAGTATATAAAAAAATGAATAAAAGCCAGATTGTGGAATCACCGACACACCAACCATGTGTGAACTAAATAAGAGTTTTCAAGACCTTCGGGTCAGGAAGACGAAGCCCACCGGAGCCACTGGGGGATTCCGCTGGTGGCCAGAAGCGGGATCACGACACGCATTAAAGCCATGTTGACAATGATTGCGCAATGACTCCTCCGCCACTCACTCTCGCAGCGCTCTCAGCAACTAATGCCGATGGTTCCTAATGCACTCCGCTTTTGAAATAAAAGCTTTCTATTACGGGCTTGTGTGCAGATGGAATCCATTGACGGGAAACGCCGGACCGCAAGTGACCTCCTTGAATTTCCGAAGGCATACGGTCTTGACCGACATAGCCGCTCGCTTTTAATGGAAGACTACCTCCGCCGTGGAATGCGGTTATCGGCAGGAGGGGCTCATAACTCAGGCAAGTTTTCCCGACAGTTTAATGCCTTAATGGCAGCTGATTGGTGGCATTGATTAGCCTTTGTGAAAGGCCCGCAGACAGGAAGTCATTTGTCATTCAGTGCCGGTCGTTTCCAAACCCTCCTTTATCCTAGCGTGTGAAAAAATACCGAACTGGGATTGGATGTCTGGATTCCCAAAAGATGGAATGAGATTTAAAAGGCCCGCTGAAAGATCTGTGTCAACATGATAAATGGAACATTTTCATTCAAACGGGGATGACTTGATTTAGAAGAGTGAAAATGTCAAACTTTTAGACATGCTTAAAGAAAATCTGCTGTTTTGCCAGCTGGGGAAAGATGTTACTTTTGCTTTTTTGCCCTTGGTAGCGGTCGGAAGTGTACAATTCTCTTTCTTTTAAGTCGAAAGCCAATATTTGGTTAACCGCCGCTCCCTCCCCCCAGTGCCTGACATCAACTAACAAGGACCTTTTGCCATTTACTTTTGTTGCACCGGGATTTCATTCAACTCTAGCGGAAATGCATCCCAGCACTCTTATGTGACTGAAATAGAAAAAGGAGCACGGGCAAGGAAACAAAAGGCAGCCAGACATGAAAATAAACACTGGATTTTACTTCAGCATTTCACATCTACTGATGAATTCATTGGGAAAGCTTGTGGTCGCCGGATTATCCTCAACCTGTGGTCCGCGGCTGTCTAGTGGTCCGTGGCGGTATTGCAGGTGGTCCGCGATATTGGAAATGGAAAATAGTTTTTAAAACATTTTTCAAAATTAAATGGATTTATTATTTAGACGATTTATTTTCCAGCTAATTTTGTGAATCATTTACCCATACAAATGATGTCAAAATAGAATTAAATTAAATTAAATACAGATGCAAATATGTAGCCTGTATAGGTCTATCTTCCTTCGGTGCCAAATAAAATAAGTTTCCGCCAAAGCAGTGGTCCCCGAGTTGCCTCTTGGTTACAATGGTGGTCTCTTGGACAAAACCGGTCGGTTTAGATGATTGAGAGGTGTCATTCACTTCCGAGGCGGGGGAGCCACGACCATCGCAAAAAGCGTAATAGAAGAGCGACCACTCAGGGCCGATACAACGGGAAAGCGGCTAATCTTAGTTCTTTTGTGTCTTTGATACAGTCGTCAAGTAGTTTTGCAGCGTCGGCAAGTCTCTTCAAATCCGAAGAGAGGATTGTGGGGTTTTTTTTCCCCAAAGTTAACTACGGGAGCTGTGAAGATTCTCCTCAATCTGCCGTCTCAACCGCACGAGTCAGCAAGCAGCGGGGTGTCGGAGCAACGTGCGTGTGCTTGTCACGCTCCTTTACAGCTAAACTTTGGAGCCACATCAAAGTGGATGATGCGCCTCCATCTTTCGCCGTATAATGTCCAATGTATTCACGCGCTGGCCTTTCAAGGCACGGCGGGACGCTCGTCGCCGTCAGGCCCTAAACTCCATACGCAAATGTCTTGCCGGGAGGAACCTGTCATTTACCCGCTGAAGAATTTATTGGAAAAGCAGCGGAAATTTTTCAGCAGACAAATGAGTTGAAAAATGCAATAAATGGAAACACGCCGACGGTTGTTTGACTCATTAAAAAATCATGTCGCTAAACCTCAGCACCTCTGATGAGGGGGGGGAAAAGCGCTGATTTGTCAAAGCTCTAATGTCTGTCAACAAGTCAATTTCTGGCGCTGGTCCCGGGATACCGCCGTGAGACCATCAAGAACCGGTTTTCTCACGCAGGCACCGCAAAGGAACCTTCATGGTAATTTGTTTACAGCTCAAAGACGGAGTGTCGGCTCCGCTCATCGTCCTCACCGGAATAATTGCCGTAATGATTTGGGAGCTTTCACCAGGCAACGTCAAAAAGAAAAACCCAGAGCATTTTCTGCTGTGCAACACCGATGCATTCCTTTTCCCTTCATCCTCGTCCACTCAATTATTTCTCCAAGCGCTGAACGGCGAGGAAAGCCCGTGGGAATTCTTATTTGCCACTTGGACTCCTGCATCCAATGCAGGAAAGCCTAAAATGGAGGCAGAGGAAAGACTCTCAATGTTGTCCTTTATGACACAGCGATAGCAAGCCGGTATCGAAATCGGAGCGAGACCGGCGCAATTAGATCCGTACACCAATATCTGTTTTGCTTTACTTCCGATGGTAATATTTACAAATATTTTAAAATGAAGAAAGACTTCATGAAAACTTTTTAGCAATTAGCAACTCCATGATGTCGCTGCATTAAGGATGAAAACGTATCGATCTCAGTATTCACTAATATCGGATCGATACAAAAATATGCTGAGAAATGAAAGCAAAACAAAAAATATGCTGAGGAATGAAAGCAAAACAAAAAAAAAAGAATCTGATCATGCTTTCGTACGGTGCGCACCGCTTGACTTAACAATTTGAGCTGAACATTCATCAATGAGATTTCGTTGTGAATATTGCATTTGCTACTTTCTACCTAACAGCAGGCTTTCCCAAACTGAATTGGGTTTCGCCCCGAAACATGACATCCCATCAGATCTTGTTCAGCATAGTAAATAAACAAATGAATAATAAACAACATGCAAAGAGACCGCGTCACAACTCGAGAATTTCACCCACATGAAAGAGGCGTTCAAGGGAGCGAATATAATTTCCTCATCGCGTTCGACAAAATTGTCGGGCCTGTGCCTGACAATTAAACCATGGCAACGATTCAAACGTACAATAGCCAACTCCACAGATAACAACCAATTTGGGAGAGAAACAAAGCGATAAATATGTCATCTCTATTTCTGGATGAAAAACAAAATACATTTCGGACAGATGGAGACAAATATTGAAAAATTGGTTCAGTCCGGAAGAGCCCGCCTTGGGGATGTGACTTGGTGTAATACGGGTACCCTGCTTCATCTTCCTCCTTCTTTCCTCGAGTCTCGCAGATTGCAGATCATCTTAAATAGACGTCGTGGTAGGCAAGATGCGGCCACATTCAATTTCCCACGGCCGGGGGAATCGGCACTTACATCTCGCGGTGTGTACGAGAAGATGAGTGACAGATTTAGAGAGCGAGGGGATCTCCGAGGTCACAATTGAGGAATGTACCCGTCAGACGATCCGCCGTGTTCACCATTTGCATTTGAATCAAAACGCTCCGGTGAGATTACCCAAAGTGAAAATTAATTCACGTCCAAACTCCTGGCCCAGTTGTGTCATCTCAACGACACGATTACGCATTTTCAACAACCCGCTATCGATTTGTGTATGAAAGAAAGTTGCTCGTGCAGACAGACATTTTATGGAAGTCCTGTTGAAAGATCAACAGATCAATTTTTCCTGAGCCAGAAAGTGACAACCTATTTCCTGTCACCGACTCCCTGTTTGTTTTAAAACGATTCATCTCTCCTCGGAATACAAGTAACCAATTACATTTTTTCCGCCCTGACTGCTTTGACTTTCACTTTTAATGATTTTATTTGGAGGGATTTTACTTTGCGACAATCTCAGTTGCAGCTACGGCACAGGAGGAAAAAGAAAAAAAACAAAAACAGGGTGGAGAAATAAAGTAAGTCGCCTCAGCAAAGAATGATGATCTCCTGCTTCGAGACAAGTCGGTTTCTCATTCCGCACCAGACAGGAGAGATGAAATATCACAGAGTGGCCTGGAAGGAAAGAAAATGGACATATAGGAAATGTCCCGAGCGGTCTCGATAACACCCTTGGAAACATCCAAAGGGTCGATTAAACCTCAGCTGCGAAAAGTTTTAGGATTCTTTACCCACTAAAGACTTTTATGCCTTGATTTAGTGATGGCCGCTAATAAAAAATGTGCGTCCAACCCGCACAAGCTAATTAGCCATAGTCAGTGAATTTTAATTGTCGCTAGCTTTGTGACATTGCTTCTCGTGTGAAATGATTTTTACTTGTTTCCCTCGCCGTTCCTTTTTTCCTCCCAATGTACATTTTTAACATTTGTTGATTTGATTTTTTTTTAGTTCAATTTATAAGCCCAGAAAAATGATACAGAACATTATTAGCAAATATTAGCGATAGCTGCATCCAACCCGAGCAAGCTAATTAGCCATAGCCGCCAGCTTTGTGACCTTGCTCATCACGTGAAATTATTTTTACTTGTTTCACTCGCAGTTCCTTTTTTTCCCCTAAGGTAAATTTTCAATATTTGTTGATTTTATTTTTTTCAGTTCAATTTGTAAGCCCGCAAAAACGCTACGTAAAGGGAAGCAAACGGTAGAACGTGACTGAGTTCTGCCTAGCGACAGGTAGTATTGCAAATATGCGACCGAGTTGGTTAGGAAACCGCCATCAAAACAAAGCAATTCCATTCATCAGCATTCAATCCATTCATTTATCTATCAGCGTGGCACCGCTGCTTGCTAAAATCTGCTCGGGCCTACTTTGACAAGGGCTCTATTCACTGGTCTAATTTAAGAGCTGCTTCTGCTTCTGTCTGATTAACAATTTACCGGGCCATCAGTCAGCCTCCTCCATGGCGGCCTCATCAGTGTCATCAAGGCGCAGGCGGCGGGCGGCCGGCGCCGTGCGCATTTGCAGCCAGACCCCAAACGCGACGGAAACGTGAAACGACACGACAGACAAACAAACAAACGGGCGATTTGTTTTTAAATGTGTATTCTCACGGCAGCCAGGGCTCCAACTGTAATGCGAAGCTCATCTTTGTCGCCGCTGCACATTTTCTGCTCACATTTTTCACGCGGAGAGAGAGGCTTGACCCGCTCTGTCATGCGTAAGCACCTTTAAAAGGATTATGATACAGTGTCACAGTAGATTTTTGTAAATAGACCTTAAGAAATCCTCCTTGAGACGGCATCCGCCCCAGCACGATGAAGATGCATCGTATTCAATCACCGAGGGCGCCCTTCTCAAGTCGAGAGTCAGAAGAAAGACTGCGCTTTGTTCCGACAAACAGTTCAACAATTCAAGAAGGATTAGCTTTGCTTTCTTTGGAACAAGAAAAACAAACAAAAGGGATTTAAGCATCCATACACTTGTTTGGTAAACAAAATGAGGAACTCGGTGGTTCCTAGTATACCGTGTTCCGATCAAAAACACGTCGAGTTTCATTTTAATATCGGACCTCTTGTTCAATAGATGGTAAATATTATTTGGAGCTCAAATGAATGACTACATCTACACTCTGAAAAGTAAACAACCGCAAGAAAATTCAATTAGCCTACTTGAAAAGCAGCTGGAAGCCCGGGATGGCAATCTCATTCCAATTATTTATAGCCGACTGTAGTCTCGCCATTTATTATTTCCATGAACACAACATGTGCCAACAAACAACCAGGCCGGCCAATGCAACAGATTCATTTGCATATTCGTACTTTTCCTCTGCAATAGTTCTGTCTGGTTCTTCAGGTTAGTCAGACATCCGCTCGAGGGAAACAAATGAGCTCTGCACTGTATTCTTAAATATTGTTATTCATGAAGTCAAAATGAGTGACAAGATCCATCAGTTTGTTTGTAAAACTCATCTTCATCTCAAGCGTAGGTGAGATGAAGATATACGTATGTACCAGTTTTACATTCTGTAATGCTGGAAGGAAAATGACTTTGACACCCTGCTTGGCCGCGCTAACGTGTGTAGCATGTCGACGCTACACAAAGGGTGCAGCCAATTAACGGGATTCCCTGATGGGCTCCGCTCATTGGGATGCAGTCAACAGCTCAGATCCACCTCCGCCCGCCGCGGTCCATCACTGTGACGGAGACGTTAATAGCGCCAAGCCTCCGTGGCGCAAAACACTGACATCTTCATACCCAGCTTGAAGCATTTTGGAGCCGTGTAATGAATCTAAGGCTAATTGAAGGTCACTTGCTAGTATAGCATAGCAACGTTGCGGTTTGACATTGGTTCTTTCTGTGTTTTTTGCTCTTTGACATTTGAAATCTCAGCACTTGGCAGTGTGATTGATAAGTCAGCGATATTGATTAACTACACTCATCAGACAAACAGACATCTTCCACTCATTTAGCTCCATTGCTTCAATTCACGCTTTACATATGCTAATGCTAATGCCTTGTCCGTTCTGTCGTCTTGTTTCAAACCTCAAATGGAGATTGAGAGCAAAACGAGACCCTTCTTTATTCATGATATTGGCGTGAAAGGCAAACGGGAAGTATTTGGCCTGGTTTGACTTTGCCAAAGTATTTGCGGCATGTATGAAAGCCATGAGCGGCTGGCTATCCGAGCAAATCTGCTAACATTGGAACATTCCATCGTCCTGCCTGGCTCCAGATGCGCATTTGAATGCACAAACACAAAGCTGCTTTTCTGCTCTTTATATGCACGCCCACCCAAACACAAAGGTGGATCAATTTCACATTTCCGCTCAGCCTTGCAGAAGATGTCACCTTTCATTGTCAGTTTAAGGCACCGTGTTTGATCCCACCTAACGCCTCTATGCAAATCAGCCATTGTTATTCTTTGCCGCGCCTGTCCTCGTTTTCTTTGCGGCGTGTGATAAGTCCCCGACAATTATCTCTCCACCTCAGATGATGCATCCTGTGGCCTATTTCCTAAAAATAGGCTGGTGCTTTTTTGGCACTGCCACAACACAAAAAAAAAAAAAAAAAAAACACTTAACTCATTAAAGACAAACATTAAGCCTGACTTTCTCGCGGCTTTATAACTGCTGGAACTGAAAAGCATTCTGTTCTGCCCTAATGGTTTTAGCCATTCAGTTGGGCTTGGTTGTTTGTTTGGATTTTGTCTGACAGTGGATAAGAAACGCTATGAGCAAGAGCTTTGCTGCTCAGGCATTGATCAGGTGAGGGGGGGGGTCGTCCATTTCCGTCCTACCACAATCTGACCCTGGTTTAATACCAGTGAACAAGATAATCTTTCTATTAAAAGAAAAACTATATATATATATATATATATATATATATATATATGCTGCTGTCGACCCCACCTCACATCCAGAAGCTCACGCTTAACTAAGCGCCCAACCTGAGTCCAACTCTTGACAGCTTTTTTTGCCATGACATCATTGCTTCTCACACTTACAACTTTGTTCTGATGTGCCACAGTATCCACATGACCCCACTGCTCCTTCTCTGTTCTACTGTACATCTCACCTGCAAACCCATGAAAAGCCAGCGGATCAGTGGGAGTCGGTGCCAACAAAGGGGGTCTGCGCATGCATATGTATGACATGATATGACTTATCAAAGAGAATGCACAAGTAGGTGTGCCGCTTTGATTTATCTGCATGGGAAATGCAAAAATGGACCTGCCTTAATCTGCGGATATCTTCCCGTAATCCTGCACTTTTAGCCACGTAATGAGCAGCGCGAGGAGGAGTGGGAGTACGTTGCATAAGGGGTGTGTGTGTGCGCGTGTGTGTGCGTGTGTGTGTGTGAGACTGAGGGTGGGTCGTGTGGAAATTTTTATAGTGGTGGGATACATTTTATTCTGGGACCATATTTGTGAATCAAATCATCTTTCCCCGTTGATATGAATGGAAATTGCATTAATTTGTTCCAGTCGCCCTCTCCGAAAACATTTTAGGGGACTCTCAATCGGAAAAATAGTGATTAAAAATGATGAGACACCTGCTGTAAATAGAATATACAAAGGTAAAGACAAGTAGTGGCCATTTGGCTAGTTTGGGCCATTGTTTGGAGGGCCATTTTTAGTCGGGCAGCCAATTATGTTGGGTCGGGCCCAAGTAATGTTTGGCATTTTTTGCAGAGGATTTTAAATAATGTCTGTCTACATGTGTTGCTCCGTTGTTTGTGTTAAATCTTCAGAACATTGCAACTCTGACACGCTTAGCCCCTCCCTCTATGCCATTTTGACTAACAGACTTTCTTAAGGAAAACCTTTGGTGAACTTCAACCGGGAGGGAGTGACAACAAACAGCCTGAAGCCTCTTTCTTGGCAACAATTGTTCACTAACTGCCAAATTGTTGCTTGTTGTGAACAAAGTTGAGTTCATTGGCTGGCATATACGTATCGTGCTGGCATACAAGTCAAAGCGAAAGGAAAAAAAAAACGAAACTTGAAAAACTCCTGATGGAACAAAAAGGGGTTGTGTTGCTAAAACTATATAGTATGTTACATTCTGTGCGAACAGCAAAACACGAAACACAGGTGCGTCCTCCTCCTAGCCTGCGCCTCTCTTCAATGACCCGTGCGACTGGCTGCCAAGAAATGAGAATGTTGGCCATTTCCGGTGGGACTGGACTAGGGAAGCGCAATCCTCTGTTCATTAGAATTGCTCAGAAAGTCCAGCCTGGGCAAAAGCTCGCAAGAGCCAATTTTCTGTCACTCTATTTGGTCCACTCTACAGTGGGACCAGGCCACAAAAATCACCAATTATCAAGCGAGTGGCGGGCGGGGTGGGGGGCTCGTGCAGTGCGCGGTACTACTGAGCCGCCAAGTGGACTGTCTGCAAACTTCATCATAGGGGATCGAGGAGGGAGGGAGCAAGGGAGGGATGTAGGCCGGAGGAGAGCGGAGGGGTGGCAACAGCTTCCAGGTGCGTGCGCGCGCGCGCATACACGCGCACTGCATGCAAAAAAAATCAGCATGGAGTCAATCCCATTTAGTAAAAATGCATACTTCTAATCATCTAATAGTAGAACAATCTAATAGCAGCATCAGTGCGCATTAATCCATCATATTTGATTCATGTGCAAACTTTACACGCAGCCTTGTGTCTATCTCTACTCACCATCGGCAATAATGGTCTTCATGGTGTTAATAGTGTTGTGGAGGCTGCGTAAATCCAAGCAGATATCCACCTAGTGAGGAGGGAATGGGCAAATCCGGAGGTGATAAGGGCGAGCCCTGCAAACTTTAGCCGCGGCTCCCGCCGAGTGGGCAGCCCGGTCCGTGCACGCACCCGAGCTCAGTCATGGGGGCGACTTAGAGGAAAGAGTCAACGATAAACATCCACTTTGGAGATCGACGCGCTCGAGACACCCTTCGTCGCCAAAATATAGAGCGCCTAAAAAGAAAAAATGAAAGAAAAAAAGCTTCAACGAAGAGCTCAAGGTCCACGCACACAAAAAAAAACGGAAAGTAGAATCAGCGGTAAAGGCGCAAAAGCAAAATGGAATCCATATTTGAAATGCACATATCCTTCTGTCCCATGTTGTATAGTTCCCAAGTCGAAAGAGGGAAAAGTGGATGAATGCGCATGGATGATGCGCGCTAGTGTGCGCGGTGGTGTAGAAGGGGGAGAGGAGGGGAAGGGAGGCGTAGGAAGGGCGGGGCTGCGTGGAGGAGAAAAAGAGAGAGAGGCAAAAGGAGAGAATCCCTAAATAAATGTTTTATGTGTCCGTATCACGCTACGAAAATATCCGCCTGATAATCTGAAACGATTTCCGTTTTAAGAGAGAGAAACAAAAGTTGCCTTCTTAACTGCCTTTTCTGCCTGGTTTCACTCGAGCCCTCAAGTTATTTTTAGAGTCGTAATCCCTAACGGAAGCGCAGACATTATTTTTCATGTAGAGAGCATTTTAAGAGTCAATGTGACACTTAATTGCTTATTCACACAGACATGTCTTGCTGCGCAGTGCTGCATGCTCTCTGATGAATCTTTTATGTGCAGCGGGTGGGTGGTGGGTAGGTTGGAAGGCTGGGTGGGTTCGGCTGGCTGGCTGGCTGGCTGGCTGGCTGGCTGGCTGGCTGGCTGTCTGGCTTGCCGGTGGGTGGCTGCCTTGCATAGGAAGGTGACGTGAGGCGAATTGATGCGGATCGGACACAAGGCAGGCACGCACCTGCATGCCAAAGGAGCTCGCAAAGAGACGGGCGGCCGGCCAGGCCTGAATTCTGGGACCTGGAGCCCCCTCACAGGGATCACGCCCTGCTTGAAGGCACACAAAAAAGAAAGAGAGGGAGGGAGGGCTGTTGTCAAAACGTGCCGAGGCTTCCGATATGATACGCTTATAGAAATGTTATTATTCTCATTGTGAATATCGCAAAACAAAACAAAAAACATACAGACGTTCCGTGTGCAATTGTAATGAATGTCGAGATAAACATACATAGTTGGCACCGGTCTGACGCTTTGGTGAGTTTGACGTGCTCGCAACACGCTGGCCAATTCTTAGCTCTACACCTCCCCCTACTGGTAAAGCGAAACGCATTTCAGAACCTTGGACAGCGCGTCTGTGTGACTCGCTGCATTACATCCAATACTAAACCGTGATTGTTGGGTTTCATCGGAGTAAGAAGAAGAAGTACTCAAATAACAGTAGTGTTACTTAAGAAAAAAAATATATTTACTTGATTAAGCACAAATATTATTGAAAACCTACGAGAGAATTCAATAATAACAATAACGTCAAATGCAAACATTGACATTCTTTTTTTATCATCGATGGTTAGAGTAGCAAAAAGAGTAAGAGTAGTGTTACTAAAGAATATTTATTTATTTATTTATTTATTTATTTATTTATTTATTTATTTATTTATTTATTTATTTATTTATTTATTTATTTATTTATTTATTTATTTAATAATTTGACTCTTAAATACTCTTCCAAAAGGCTACTTCAGTAGGTATTTAATTTTTTTAATATTTACTCGAGTACTGAGAAACAACACAATTCATAGTGGTCCAAGTTGCCAAAAACTGTAGTCAAGTAATAATACTTTAATATAAGATGACGCAAGCAAAAATGAAAATAGTTCTAATTAAAGCTGGTTGGGTGTGTTTGCTGAATATTTGATTCCCTCACTTCTTGTGTGTAGAATGATGCAATCTGGCATAACATCCGCCTGTCGTGAATGGAAGCGAGAGCCAGGTGGGATTCGGCATACGCAACAAGATAATCCGCCAAGTATATGCTAAACGCCATTGTCAGAAATATGTCAAAGAGCCGCTCGGCACGGCTCAACCGGCTCGCTTGGTGGGGGTGGGGGGGGTGTGTCGCCAGATGGCCGTGCGGAGGCGCAGTCCAAAGCCGGCGTCGTACGTGACCTGCCGGGAGCGAGGTCGTACCGAGAGCGGAGGAAGTGCTATCACCTTTCGCAGTGTTGTGCGGCAGCGTTGGTCGACAATATGTGTGGGCGGCGTTAATGTGCTTGCGTAATGCCGTCATACATATATGTTCCTTCCTTCGGCTACGGTACAGAACAACACGAGGATTCAAGGTGTGCTTTTCACCCACAGGCCATGCGAAAAAAGAAGCAATGTGACAAAAGGGCAGATGGGTTCTCAAAGAAAGAACTGTACGTGACAAAAGTCTCACAAAGGCCATCCAAAAAATATAGAGTGTATAATGAATGGGTCATGTGGCTATAATTTGATTTATAAAAATGAAAGAAATGAGACATTGAATAGCTTTTGAAAATCAATTCTTCTTCTTTTTATTATTTCTCTTATTTTTATTATTTATAATTATTGAGTGTATTGGAGTATTTCATATTCAAAGTGTAAAAAGTCATCTTTTTTTTAACCGTTTAAGGGCAAAATGTCTTCTAACCTTTTGTTTTGTTTTTGGCAAAACCCCAACAAATGCGGGTTCATCGTCGTGCCAACGAACGACGGCGCTTGAATATATTTCATTCATATCAGTAATGGAATGGGTCTCGCTGTCGGGCCTCAAAGGGCTTCGATTCCCCGGACTGACGCTCTGCTACTCTTTTCATCCTCCACTCGAAGGGATCAGAAAGGGGACAAAATGACTTTCTATGTTAATGTGAGCATTGCGGTCACCGCCATCGGCTCGCCAGTACAGTAAGTCGGTGTTAATTACCATTAATGGAGGATCCTCAAACCGCTCTACATGTTGAAAAGGTCTTTAATTGTCATTGAGGTCACGAAGGCAAAGCGGGAACCCGGAAAGCGTGACGATGCTGTTTGCCCTGATTGACCACACTCTCATTCTCACTTTTGAGTTCAAGAGTCGACCAATGCCGAGTGACAAGTTGTAGTGATGCAAGAAGAGGTCGGCATGACAAAAGCTGCAATCTTGCCAATGTGGAATTGCATCATCGGACGGTGATGTTGATGAACCTTCCGTTGAACCTTTTGGCCATAATTCTAAAAGGTGTGTTTGGTGCAAACACCACACTGCTCGTCACCGTATAGTTGGAAAGGGTAGTTGTGGCGTCATAGCTTCGGGCTATTTTTATTCAACTGGAACTGGGGCCTTAGACAAGGTGAGGGAAAATTGCAGCCGGTGTTAGCATGAGAAGTTCAGGCGTCTGCGAGAAGCAAAATAAATAAATAAATAAGAAAAAAAGGGCAGGAAAAGACGTTAACTTGGATTATCAAAAGCACTGTAAGCCAAGTTCGACTAAGTCATGGCTGCCATCTAGTGGTAATTTGTGATATTACAACTAGAGCATATTCGCCCCAAAAAAATTCCCAAATATTTATTCGTAGAATTTCTTGGCAGAAGAGCCACATCTATTGATCTTCTGCAAAATTCAGTTCACGCTCGCAAAAGATAATATTCATTCATTCATTCATTCATTCATTCATTCATTCGCAGCTGGCAATCACAAAAATCTATTCGTTCCTCTCTTGGTTCCGCCTTTGTGGATTGACAGGACAGAATGTTGACACTTCTTTCCCGCCTCCCGCTCATTCGAGTCATTTATCCCTCACGGCCCGGCCCGGGTCAGAACGCAGTCGGGTGACAGCTCCCTTTGGTCAGAAGCACGCCAGCCGTAATGAAATTGGTTTTTGTTTTTTCATCTGCTACATCATCAACTCATTAGAATGAAGACAATGTGGACTTGTTTTCATTTAGGCTGTCATTATTCCGATTGGCTCGAGCTCCTGCATGGTTTTATTTCCCGTCTTGATTGGGTTCAAACAGCAATAAGGTGCACGGCGGAGCTGCGGCTCATGAATTAAACACCTCGTCAGCCACGGCTGGCTTTAAGGGGGAGCCATGAAAGTGCGGCATGTGTCTTTGATGGTCATACATCAGCAGGCTTGACAAGGCTTTATTTCCTTGAGTCTGTCACAGAGTCCAGAGCAAATGCATTCTCCTGCAAAGTCACGTGCACAGGCCTGACCTTGATTCTCGCGCTTCCGTCTTCACGTCAGAGTCGCAGAGGGGGGGGAGACGAAGAGTGGTGATGCTTGGATCAACGTGGCTTTGTGCATCTGTGTCATGCGGATTGGATTTGTTCTTGTCTGTCTGGCGATACGGGCACCCATCGCACGTGTCAAGCACGACGTCCCTCCTTCTGTCTTTTTTTTTCTTTTTCTTTCCGTCAGACAAAACGATGCGGGAATCATCCGTCATGATTTCAACTCTCTTTAATGGTGCCGTCCAAACTTTGTGAAAAGAGCAGTAAAATGATCTTGCAAATCTGCAAAGCCAGTAAATGACGGAAATTGAAGTCATCAAGCTGAACATATTACGTAAGGATGTCATTACATCTGTTTATTCGGCTCTATAATTAGCATGAATCACAAGCTATATTGGCTGCCAGCTGCAAGATGTGGTTTGTTTTGTTTTCAAGTCATTTCCCATTCTTTGTGTTGATTGTACCAAAATGGACAATCGGAACATAAATGAGTCTGTTTCCTTTGATTTGCTTTTGCACATGATGAAAACATCACACTGACGTTATCTTCATTTATGATTGCCCATACAATAGTGGTGGTGGCCCAAGACTTTTGCACAGTTTACCATGAGGTAGAAAAATGAAAAGTAGAGACTGACAGAGGCTGGAGTATCTTTCAGAACGCAAAGGAGTCACAAGTGCGCCTCGCTTTTTAGCTTTGTCTTCCCAGGAGTTCTACAAAAACGCACGGCACCAAATTAACGAGGCTGGCAGTGGCTCGGGTATTGCGCAACAACTACAATATACTGGCTATCTATTAACGGACTCAAAGGTTAGCGGATCCTGCTTTGCCTCCATTGCAGCTGGATTGTCCTTGAAAAAGATTTTGCCTCCTATCTGAGCAA
This sequence comes from Syngnathus typhle, assembly GCF_033458585.1. NCBI lineage: Eukaryota > Metazoa > Chordata > Actinopteri > Syngnathiformes > Syngnathidae > Syngnathus > Syngnathus typhle. Next base: position 20,174,778 of record NC_083742.1, read on the forward strand.
GCTGCTTTTGGTTTACTCACATAGGCTAGCTAGGATAGCGCTAGCCTGAGCGTTGGTATGGAAACGTAGATATTTATAGTTATCGACACGCCGGAACCACAAATGGTATTGCTCTCTTGGGATGCAACCCGACAGTCATTAAAAAGATGACCTCCGAGTATCGCAATATCACTTGCGGTGTACCGCAGGGATTGGTACTCGATCCTCTATTGTTTACTACTATTTATCGTTCTCTATATCTCTATATCCATTTTTCATCGAAATGATCATTTGATTCAGGTTTCCCCTCTCGCATAAAAGTCACAAAAATATTAACTTTAATGTCAGTTATTAGACTGTTTGGGAAATGTTTTACAAAGCCTCAGGAACATCTAACGATTCCTTTTTACACATATCTTTGTTTGATGTTCTTTGGCTCTTGCAAGGCTTACATTTAATATTATTTATTCATGAAGAAGACGGAGGATTTATGAGTCCTTGTTTAACAGTGTGTGGCCGTTGCGTTTGAAAGCACACAACTCCAGACATGCTATTATGTCTAATTTGCCTCCCTGGGTTAGGCACATACAACGGAACAATTTGTGTTAAAAATAAAAATAAAAAATTTGTGCACGTCATGTTGACAATCTCAAAAGTGGAGCTCGAGTAGTTTGGTTGAAATCCGATTCGACAACGCAATCCCACCTATGGAATTAGACAGTCTTAAGGTTGTTTATGATTTCCTGCCAGGCTGCGCTTTGTTCACACGCTGAAATCTCGGATTCAGATTGGATTACAAGCTTAGGTTCTTATTTTTTTCCCCGTCTCGTTCTTTTCTGGTATTATAGGCGAAACCTCAGTGAACATCAGATTTGCTTTAATTTTAGTAACAGTCTGGCGTCATCATTTCGTTAGAGTTGTAATGGGATGGGGTGATTTAGTAACCGTCTATTTGCTGGAGTCCTGTTTTTAGTTTCAAATGTGACCACTGCTACGCCAGATCATATAATGGCATCGGGCTAGTACTTGGATGTACACATGCTATCATGTTGTGAGATGCAGTCTGCTGCAGAATCCTACCAGGGAGATATTGCGATTGTGTGATAATACATAAATCCATCTCACCAAGAATTTTTTTTATTCCCCCCCCCCCCTTCAAAGCTTAACAAAAGAGGATATTAAGATTGCATTCCGTGGAGATCAAGATTGCTCTCTGACAGTAAACGATGGTGGCTACATGACGATTAACCCGCCAAGAAAAACATGCTATTTCTAGAAGATTATTGGGAATCTGCACGTGGGGTTCGCACAACTCTTCCGCTTTTATTGGAAATATTGCCCGGTAAACCGAAGTAGGCCTCAACTCATACGTTGTGTTCAATACGGTTTTATTTTGTGTGTGCAGCTATCACTTGAATATACATCTTGAAAATTTGGAGAAATGACCAATCCATCATTTTTGGGCAAAAACTAAAGTCTGGACTGATTGACAAATTGCAGGACACAAATAAAGATAGACGGCCATCAAGTACGTTTGAACGTACCAAGTTGCTAATCAAGAATCTATCGAGTACGGTATGACTAATAACGGAGACAATAAGATGGCAATTCATGAAATAGTAAATCATCCCCTTGATGGGTTAGAATTTGAAGGAGCTGCCCTAAAATGTTGAAAAGTGCAGGGCAGAACTCAGCAAGAGTGATTTATGGCACTGCTGTCAAAAATAGGTACACTCCATGAGTCATGTCAGCACATATGTGACCCTTAAACCCGCCTTCTGCGAGCCTCAAAAAGAGATGGATCACTCTCCGAAGCAGCAGTATGGCAGGAGGGCATCATTTAAACTTTTGTCTGGAGTAAAAGTCCTGATTGGATTTTAGTCGCAGGCAATTAGAAGTTAAGTACGAGACTCGGTGTCTATTGATACTAATTCCTACCTTATTAATTGTTAAATGAATATATAATATAATATAATATAATATAATATAATATAATATAATATAATATAATATAATATAATATAATATAATATAATATAATATAATATAATATAATATAATATAATATAATATAATATAATATAATATAATATAATATAATATAATATAATATAATATAATATAATATAATATAATATAATATAATATAATATAATACAATATAATACAATATAATATAATATAATATAATATAATATAATATAATATAATATAATATAATATAATATAATATAATATAATATAATATAATATAATATAACAAAATGTAGAAAAAAAATCTAGCGATTTTTAGGCTTTTAAAATGCGTTATATCCGCGGTGAACAAATAGTTCCAGATTGGCGGTGGCCCGACTGCTGTTTCTGACCCAAGTCGACCTAACATCAATAACACGGCAGTGGATTAGTTTTGCGATGATGTCGCCAAGTGGTCAGTCCTGTCTCGACGCATCAAGGACCTTGTTCCAGCTCGTGCAGCTGCTTTCATAATCTCATGAGTAAGAGCTTTGGCTCGGTCTCCCTGCGGGCGTCTGGCCTCGGGCTTGCGGCTACCTCCGCAAAAGGTCAGGGAGAACATCCCGCTCTCATAAAAACAAGCCAATTAACGCCCCTCCGCTCCCGAGCCCGTCTTATTTATTCAGGATCCCTCCTCAGCGGGAAGGTGAGAATGAGAGAGATGGTAAGGAGCGTATCATACGAGATGGGAGAGATCAGAAGGAAAGTCGAGTTCAATTACCGGCGGGCGGCTCAGTGAGCCATCTTGGCTGGACGGGAAGTTGGAAAAGGACTCTTCGTGCTTCTGTTGTGTGTGAAAAAAACGAAAAGAAAAAAGCAATCGCACGAGGGTGAGAGCAGACCTACTTGACAAGACCGACGTGCTCGGTAATGAATAAGGAAAGAAGAGTTTTCAGCAGAAGCTCTTAATTGGCGAAAAGAAGGCGAGCGTTTTCAAGGGGTGGCTTCAACCTGCCTCCTCCTTTTGGTAATTGAACGTTATCTGTTGAGAACGGAACTATTCATGAAACACTCACAGCCTCACCAAGCAAAAAAAAAAAACGGGTTATCAATTCTCGGGGATAAACACTTAGCCTCACACCGAGTGAAGGAAATGCGATTAAGTCCCCGCATCTACGCATCGGGCGATAAACATCATTAGATGGAAAAGCGGTCGGTCTAATTTGTTGTGATGCGCCTGTGATGTCACGATAGGATGCGCTCCTCCGGATGAGAACGAGGCGACGTAAAAACACTTTTATCAAGTGATGTTGTTGACTACAAATGAGGCAGGTGGAGCTCTCGTTTGACCGAAAGAAAAATCATAATTGACATGACAAGTTTAACATCACACTGCTTGTCTAGCGGCAATGTTTTACAGACAGGAAATGATTTGATATAATCAGCTAATGTGCAGAATTTTATTTCTATATGCACTGCTTTGTGGACGGATGGCTCGTGACAAAAAGACTCACCCATGAACTGAGCGGGGAAACATGAAACTGAAAACGGGCTGGGTGGGAGAATCGACCGCACGCCACAGACAGCGGTCAATACCAATTCAAGCTCAGCCCAATCCCAGGTGAAATTCAATCGCTAGCTGAGATATATTTCATAAAGTAAATGTATTTGTGTACTTTTATGAATTCATACTTTGGTGAGACGAATTGTCGATCAGTGACAGGGTCAAAAATGCTTGCATGACATTTGATCCTATTCCACAGGCTTCTGTCCTATTTCGCAGATATTTTGACTTTGAAATTTAAAATTGAGGCCTCAGCTTTTTTGCATCCAGTCAAAATTCTATATGTCTTGCGACAACACACTATTCCATGAAGTCCATCTGTACATTAATGAAGACACACACACTTGCTTTGTTGCCTTGCACAATCACCATAATTCTGCACAAAAGGAATCTTCAAGTAAACATTGTATCCCAGCAGCCATAAAGTTGCAATATTTTCTCGCGCAGGGCATTAGTCGGCCTCAGCCACCGAAGTGAAGTAGCCGCTTGTGTGCTTTAGACCAAATAAGTGGGTGTTAGCCATTAGTCACTGCTGTGGGTTGCTGTTTATTTGTGTGCTTGCGTGTGGGTAGCTGATGTATATTATGGGATTGTTGCTCTCATCGTCACACTTGCAGATAATGCAGCAGGACCTCAGCTTAGCGAAAACATCACCATTGGCCCTCGCAAACTCCTTATTGTGCTTCTCATGAACAAGGGGCCTCAGTTCACTTGTTCTTTGTCTTCAGAGAGTTTGTTTTTAATTCATGTACGTACTGTATCGTGGCTTCTTAATGCAGTCCGTGGGTTATTATTTAATATAGATGTATTATTATTTAATTTATATAATGGATGTATTTATTTTATATATACATATATATACATATATATATATTAGGGCTTGTGGGCCTAATTATATATATATATATATATATATATAATTAGGCCCACAAGCCCTAATTTGCTAATCTAATTGTGACCTTTAAAATGGTCTAATTTAAACCTTACCAATCAGGTCTTTGATGCAGATGAGCTGCTGGGCATCCAAATGTATCTGAATTCATATTAATGAGCTTAATCATGGCAAGTTACACAAAACTGACGCAAGCTGCCTGAAGAAGCAAAAAGTCAAGTCCACAGCGCAAATAGACGCATGTGTCTGCCGCGACTTGAAAGCCCCATAAACAATGCGAGTCGAAGCTCAGCGATTGCCCTGATGCAGAAAGACGCAAGCTCGCAAAAATAATATTTTGATGAAATTGGAGTGAGGCTATAGGAAGAATCCCACACTTCAATTTACAATTGACGCTTGCGTTTATTCAGACCTCGGCGCTTCACGTCAAACCAGATAAAAGGTGTAAATAAGACATTCCAATCAAATGAAACGTAACATGATCATTAAGGAGCTCGCTGAACGCAGATGAGTCACCGGCGCACGGAGATCGGAGTACATATCCACTGCTTGTGTTCTAATTTGCCATTTGTCCGGCGCGCCCGCTGGAGTCGCTCGTGTCTCGTCAGCAAAAGGTCAGCCTTCCCCAGGCCGAATCCATGCTTCACTCCAGGGAAATTAATGGTTGCAGCCTTCAGTCGCTGTCTTTCCCCATCCTTGTAATTTGCCAGCGTCGACTTGGAGGATGCCTTGAAAAGGTAAATGTGCACTCGCCCACATCATCATGTGTTGGTGAATTTGGCCAGCATCCTGACACCTTCTCAATGTTTTCATGTTGGACGAATATTCTCTGGCTGACTTTACATTCCTTTATCGTTGATATGGATTGCTGCTTGGTTCTACGGAGTATTATCATTGTGAATGATGAGAAACTAACAAATATGATAATCATGCCCAAAGGTGTACGTTACAAAATGAACCTACGTACTTCACTTCCTGTCGGTGTAAAACGCAGGAATAAAGAGGATTTCCTTCCACTTGTCCCTCTTTCAAATGTAATCCATGTGCAACTAAATAGAGTGCCCGCCATCTAGTGGTCCACAGTGGAATTACAACTGCAGACTGAGATTTTGTCCAGCACTTTCTTTTCAAAGTAAATCTTTTTCACAACTCTGTTGCATAACTTGCCAGCAGCCCGAGTAAAACAAAGTTTGCCTCCCCCACACACATACAGTAAGCTTTGGAAAGTGACTCCATGATGGGATCATTGCAGGGAGTTCAAAACATATCGCTGGATAGAAGAAGTGTGTATTATCATGGCTGCGGGCGAGTTATGATAGATGGGAGGCCAAGCCGAAGGCCCTCGCAGGTCCCCCGTCGGGTGCCCGGGGCGCACCGCCAGAGCCGAGGATGAGTGACGCTGTGCGTAAAAGTGCAATCCACAGGGAAGGCACGTCAGTAATGGAAGTGAGGCTTTATGATCAGGATGAATAAGAATCCAAAGACAGATGGACCTCGTCTTTGTGTTGCACTTGACGTTCAAAGTGGGAAATAGCCGTACGGTGTATGTGCGGTAATGTCCAGGCTTGTGATGAAAGTAGATGATGGATGGTTTTTGAAAAGCGCTCTACAAATTGAATGAATTATTATTTATTATTCCCCATTTCGGAGATTGAGATGATGGATTTGTAAATGGCAAGATGAACGCGAAGCCACGAAACAGTCAAAGGGACAAGCGCCTTGGAGCTTTGAAAAGCCTTTTTGTTCTGTTGAGACTGAAAGAAAGTTTCAATTTAGCATCGCTTTTTTTTTTTTTTTGGTCTGCGAGTGAGTTCCTATTCCTTAGTCCCCGAAACATTCTCAAGCAGATGCTTGGATCAGCATGTTCCTCCTCTCTGTATATTATTTAGGACAAGAAAGCAGCTTGCAACATTTCTCACAGTGGTGTCACGGCAGTAGAACAAGTTGTGCCAGATGAAATCCACCGGGTGGGTGTCAATCTGCTCCGCACTTGACACCTTCCAAACAGAAACTGAAATCTCTGCTTGAGGCATTAAATTGGAGTTATCGTTTACAAATCGACTTTGCAGTTTAGATATCAATACCCTAATATATACCGTAAATTCCGGACTATAAGCCGCACCGGACTATAAACCGCACCAGCTAAAATTGGGGGATATTTTAGTTTTTTTCTTATATAAGCCGCACCGGACTATAAGCCGCACGTGCACACGCGTTTTTTTACAAAGGAAGACCGTTCACAAAGAGCCTTTTTAAAGTTTTAATAACATACTTTAACATGTCTTTCTAAACACTGCCTGTGACGAAGGGTTTAGAGCCCTTTGACGCAGGTCACCTAGCGTGCATTCCTACTAAAGCTCATAATAGTCACAAGCAACACAGCCAGAATAAGCAGCAGCCATAGTAGTGTTTCAAAGTAGTATTTTTGTTGTTGTTTTTTTCTTCAAGATACCGCAGTGTATAAAAGTGATCAAGTCATCCCAAAAATCACGAAAAAAATCCTTATATAAGCCGCACCTGACTATAAGCCGCAGGGTTCAAAATTTTGGAAAAAAGTCGCGGCTTATAGTCCGGAATTTACGGTATATATATATGTGCTACCAGTAAGAGTTTCATTACGCTGCTATTTTGAATTTCACGATGATGCAATGTTTCCGACGAAGACACCAAAGGCACTTTGTCGTGATATCGACCCACGTATGCGTTGGTTAGTATTTTTGTCGTATCATTTAGTTGAAAAGAGAATATGCCCTGGCTATCATTAGCGGGTCAGATAATAATGGATGGTGGCGCGGTTGCTAATTTTCCCGCAAGGCAGATATAGTAACTGGCTGAGTTGAGCGACACGGAGCCTTGGCCTCTTCTCGAGTTGCATGAGCATTAATCACCGTTGCTTTGGCTTGGCCACCACTCTCCAAAAGGCCGTAATGACGGTCAGGTAATGGCACGGGGGAACGCGTGAGCCCGCCATCACTGGCTTGGTCGCGATTCGTATCGCTCTGACTCACCGAATGGAGTCAGCGGCGGCTCAATAGCGGCTGCTCTTATGTCAACTTGCCGGGAACGTCAAACATCAGCTTTATTATAAAACATCCCAGTAGAGTGAAAAACTCAATCTGATTTTCAACTGTCTCCAGAACGGATCAATCGACGGGAGAGGTCAGATCAAGACACGACGGACGCTACGCTCCCAACTTTCACAGTCTGTGAAGGCTCAGCTGAACTCTTTAGAAGTTAATTAATCAGAGAGATGGATCGGTCGCCACTCTTGCGCAACACACTGAATCGCAGGGATCCACTTGTGCTGAGGTCTCGTCTCTCTCCGCCTCATCGGTGTCACTTTGTAGCCTGAGATGGCAAATCCATATGCGCAACCAATAAGACTGCTGAGAATCAGATCGTAGTGGAGAGTTAATGTACATTTCCATACTGACATCCCATTGATGTCGCATGAAATGATCCATTGTTGACACTCTATTGACGGCTAGCTGCCTTTTGTGGTAACCTCGTAAGTCCTTGTCTGGCAAGCGTAATGGACTTCTGCGAGTCTCGCTTTTCAACCAACATAACTACTAATAACACAGTTCAATTCCGTGACTTTGCCCATTTATTTTATCTTAGCGCACCTTGAAATTGAAAGTCACTTTGTCAATTGTGACCCTAATTCCGTGTTTCTGGCAGTACAAACGTCGCCTATAAGAACATCACGTCACGTCTCTGGACATGAAGACATACTTTGATTAGATGTCCGTCTGATCTCTCTATTTCGGTCCGGTTTGCTTTTGCTACTTTGCGTCTGATACACACTCATGCATGAATTGTATTCAAGGGTCCACTTAACCGTTCATTAGTGCGTAATTTAGCGTCGAGGGAGCGTTAGGTGAGGGAGGGTCAGCGGTTCAAACCGACTGGATGCAAAGGAATTTGTACATGTGCATACAGTAGCCCTACATGTGAAAGCTTCTGACGTACACAACGTCCTTGCAAGAGAGTGAAAAGTACATGCAGTCTACGGTCTTGTGATCCTTAACATTCTTTGTCGTATGCGGTTCCAGGCTATTAGATCATTTATAATCCGCTCCAGTATAAATCCAGGAAGTTCTTATCAACGCTGACCTATATTTGATGTAGTCACTTGCTGTTCTACTGTATAGCCTCATTCTGTGTGGCCTCTTTGCTAGATGGCTGTGGACAGTTTCTCAGCTTGTGGCTTTCCACCATTCATCACATTTTGGGTCAAATTCTGAATTGCCGGATACAAAACTCCATCACAACATTTCAACAATACAGTGAATTGATTGAAGAGGTACAACAATAATGTTGCAGCTCAAATACTTTGTGTAGGGATAAAGACGCTAAACCGATTAGCATCGACGTTTTACATGTTATAGCTGTATTTTACCGACAGGTCAACGGGTTGCGGTTTCAAAGAACGTATCCCTCATCTTTTAGTCTTCGTATCCCGCAACCCTATGCTAGCTAGAATACGGCTAGATGGACGTTGAGTGTTTTCCGAAAATCTACCGAAGGTGGGGTGACGAACCACAACAACCATAATGATCGGCGGCACGCTTTTTAATCTAAAGCAAAATAAGAAAACCACAGCTTGGGGTCGAACTAAGATTTGCTCATTTCTCCAGAGCTGAATGTAGAATGTGTTCCTCTCCTTGACAACCGGTAATCCATAATCCTCACCACTAAGCAAGGACTGATTACATCACATACGGCTTGCTATCGCATCTAATATTATATCATGTCTGCGGCAGTCTTCACGATATAGCAAAATAAGCTCCCGCGAGCAGTGACTGATGGCCGCCTATTTCTTTTTCAGCACGGTGCAATGTGATTAGGTTTTCATTATCCTAGTTTAGAACGAGGTGGCGTATTAAGAGAAAACATCTTCCATGCTAACCTCTAGCCCCGAGCTACGTCAACTCCCCTCACTCTGTTTGCCTGAGATAGCGTCTTGGCAAATCCTCTTATGGCTTGAGATCTCCCTTCAAATTAAAGACGCGAACACCACGCTGATTGAAGTCAACTTTTACCACACGGATCTCCGCTGACCATTTGTTTGCTATTTTAATGGCTCATTAGGTGCGTGCTCTAACCTTGAGAGATATACCGTGCTTATGTTGTAATCTTCAAAGCCATTACCTTCGTTGTCTCGCACTTGACTGATTCATCCGCCTTAGCCTCCTACTCTGGAAGTAACAGCGCTCTCTCATTGCCGGGTTTCCAGGGGTGACTGGCCTCAGGGCACTGCCATTTCCTAGGGTCTAAATAGCCAATTAGCCGGGACCTTGGGAACCACGCTAAGGTAGCCATCAGTAATTAGCCATTGACATTTGGGCGCCCATAGCTATTGGATGGTGCAGCTTGGATTTCACACCAAAGGGCCATTTCATTCGAGCCCTCCAGATAATGCGGGACGTGGTCAGTGATTCGTGGTTGTAGGAAGCAGGTTTGGAGATGCCTGAATGCATTGCAATCAGTACTTTTATATCATTTTTGTTCCGGGACGTGGACTTGAAATCATTTTCGATCGCAAGTGAGTTCCCGGACGTCATGACTTAGACTTAGGCTTAGACAGACTTTATTGTCCTTTTGTAGACACAACGAAATTACGTTGCATACGGCTCTCAACAAAGGAATGACATTTGGGCTGGATAAAAAGTGACATTTCTATATAAATATGAGACATTTCAACCATTCTTCTCAAGGCTTAAGATTCGATACTGATATTCTATTCGTTTACAATACATGTAACCACAATCTATTAATATCTGATACTATATCATCTGTATCGGTGCCCTCACACAATTTGGAATCAAAACCACTCGTCCAAATCAAATCCGGTTTCATCACACCTCTATTGGGAACTGTTTTGAATTAAAAAAAAAACAGTATCTCCAACCTCCCGCCAGCAGTTTGAGATGACAAAGAGGAAACATTTCTGCTTTTCTGAACGAGACTGAATTCAATGTATTACCTCTGTGACAAGTGTGTTGCTGTGCCCGTGTTCACCTACCAGCACCAGCTAAATTATCTAAAAGCTTTTTCGAGTCTATTGTCAAGGGGTAAGTGTGAACTCCGAGTCTTCTCAGTGAGTCAGAAGCTGCGACAAGCCGAGGGCAGTGTAAATCTACCTTTCATAACAACGTCAGCAGCCTTCCTGTGACCTACATTCTCCAGATCAGACAATAACACTATAGAGAGAATATTGTGGAATTATGAGCAAGCCGGGCAATTTTATGGGGACGTCCAGACTGTGCTCACAGTTACTCTAAATCTCCCAGGACAATCACTCATGTTACCACAGGCAGAAAAGGATTTTTGTCAGGCTTGTCTCAATAGTACATACATCTTTATTTATTTCACATCATTTTAAGTGCAGGCTGGTTTGGAGGCAGGGTATATAAAAGAAGTTAATTGCCCAAAAAATGATAGCAAAATTATCATTTACCGTTTTTTTCCATGTATAGTGCGCCCCCATGTATAGTACGCACCCCTAACAATGGCATGCTGATGCTGGAAAAAAGCTTGTACCCATGTATAATACGCACCCAATTTTTATGAATTTTTTTTTTAATTTTTTATTTTTTTTTTTTTTTTTTTTAAGTCCCAAAGATCGTCACACACGCAGGGAGGCAATGGGTCCCATTTTTAAAGTCTTTGGTATGGTCTTAACTAGGCTGGATGTCATTTTTTTTGTTGGCGTTGATTTCTCCGACTGCCCCTAAACGCACCACCGCGCTCCGTGCGCACACGGCGGCTCTGTATGGGAGAGACGTTGAAGAGGAATAAAAACACCCTTGGAAACCAAAACTTGCCCCTCGTCGTGACTCGGAGCCGCAACAAATGTTTCGGATTTGTGTAGGGTACATTGTGACAGACGGCAAACTAGCAGGTGATCGAGCGAGCGTCTGATACAAGAGCATTGCGGTCGTATGGAGCGTGTTTGAAATGAACAGCAGAGACGAAAGGAACAAGGCAAAGTGTTGTGAAATAAAATATTACCTGTAATACGCATTTTGTTATTTGCTGATTGAAACTGCTAATTAAACTGTGAATTGAAACTAATAGGTGGAGAACTGAACTCTCGCTCTTTATATAGCTGACGTGTCTTGCGCAACCGTTCTGCGCATCTGTAATGGCGGCCTCCGTATGACGTCCGGTCCGCGATGGAGATTAAAAAACAAACAATATTTGACAATAACACACCATCGAGGATTGCACCATCGCATCAAACGATGTGTCGTCAATTATGAATTTTACTAAGTGTGTTGGGCAGGATGGCTGAATGCGATGCGCGATTGACAACAAACAAGAAGAAAGGTGAGTTTTATTTCGAGGGAGATTTGTCATGTCTCGTCCCCAGTTTTGCTATGTGTCTAGGTTGCCATAGTTTCTGTTCGTGTCACCCCGCTCTTCCTGTGTCACCTCAATCGATGTAACGTGTTTTGTATTTAAGTCCTGTCTGCCCCTCGCTCACCGTTGGATCATTGCATGTGTTACTGTCATTCTGTTCCTGTCTTTGGTAATGTCACCCTGTCTTTTTGTTCCACGACTTTGTCGGTCAGTCCTGTTGTTGGTTTTGTTGTACCATGACTTTATTTAAAAAAAAAAAAATAAATAAAAAAAAAAATAAATAAATTAAAAAAAAAATTTTTTTTTTTTTTCTTTGTACCCATGTATAATACGCACCCCAGATTTTAGGACAATAAATTAGTAAAATATTGCGCACTATACACGGAAAAAAACGGTAGAAATGATCTAAATATCTATAGTTGATAACTCTGTAAATATTTATAATTTATGAATGTAATTTAGAAATATAATTACAAATGATAGAAAATGGAGTTCATTCAAATAGAAATGATCTAAATATCTATAATTGATAACTCTGTAAATATTTATAATTTATGAATGTAATTTAGAAATATAATTACAAATGATAGAAAATTGAGTTCATTCAAAACCAGCATCAGAAAATAGGGAAAAATTATCATTTAGGAATTATTATATTATTTTTATTTCAAAATATAATTTAAAAAAATTTAGTAGCATCTCTGATTGTAGTGAAAAAATCTATTTACATTCTACTCAATGATGTCTTTCTTATTATTTTCCACTTAGCAGCATTTTCCCCGATTAAATTGTCTTTTCCCCGGGAAGGATAAATTGTCAGAGGTGCATTACAGATGTCAACAGGACCCATGTGTAAAACAGCGAGGTAACATTTACCAGACAGAAGGCCAATTTCTTCTCCTTTGAGTTCCACCTGACTGAGCTGACCACGCATCACCCGGCCCCCACCGGCCCCCACCGTCCCCATGCCTCACGTGGCAGACAAATGAGGGTTTTTTTTGTGTTTTGTTTTTTACTAAAGAGCTCACGGCGGTCTCAATCAGCATCATTGATTGTGGAGCTTCAAGTCGCTGACAAATGCCGTGATCACTCATCTCGTTAAAAGAGGATTATCAGCTTGTTTGGATCTTGTTACAGCCATAAAGATTTCTCTCGCTTTCTCCAAGCACATTCAAATTCTAATTTGCTAAAAGGGATAATCCTCCATGTTGGGATTTTTGTCTCCAGTGGATTTGGATGTTGTTTGGTATGTTGTCTTCTCTGGGACCATCTTAGCGATTAATTGAAACGCTAGCTTAATTGTAGAAGATGGTGCTTAGTCAGGCCTGGTTCACACATCAGGATTTTCTACATAGTCAATTTTTATCCCTGACAGAGCATTTGTATTATTTTTAGAATTTGTTTTCTTATATTAATGACTTCTACTCCAAGGAATATTTTCGTCTCCACTAAAACAAATAAACTGATGCCGAGTGTTCACTGGCACTTGAGTCAATAAACACCCCGTGCCGCTATTTGAGAAATTACGGTAATCAAATGGTGGAAATGACATCACTGCTGCACATGTCCGATGCATAATGTCATTAAGATGATCCCTTCTTTTAATACATAATAGAATTCATTAACTCATCAAAGCGCAATTAGAAAAGGAAATAAAAAGTTTGATGCGTGATCTGACTTGTTCCATTTGCATATTGTTTCACGTCAAAAGAAAAAGAAAAAAGGAATGCGCAGTGCCATGAAGCTACACCGGATATTAAACTCATTAGAAATAATGAAAATGAAATTAAACGGAAGGAAGGAAGGAAGGAAGGAAGGAACGAACGAACGAAGGAAGGGAGGGAGGGACGGACGTAGGGACGGAAGGAGGGACGGACAGACAGAGACACTAACCCAGTGTTTCTCAAATAGTGGGGCGCGCCCCCCTTGGGGGGCGCGGCGCTATTCCTGGGGGGGCGCGTGTGACCCTGGGGAACAGGCTTTTTTTTGGCAGTACTAGAATAAAGTGTAATTGCGCGTTTACTACAGCAGGGGCAGTGGCGCTCTCATTGTTACTTCTGTCACGTTTGCGACAGTGCAACATTTTACGACTTACAAGACAAGTTAGGATAGTCACGGTGGGGAGGGGGGGCGCGAATAGTTTTCTTCTTGCTAGGGGGGGGCGTAACTGAAAATAATTGAGAAGCACTGCACTAACCAAAAGATAAACACTGGTGCAAAATGTTTCTTCCTGATAAATGACAGTCCACACACGGACTTTTCAAGAATCTGAAAACACTGACACTTGGAATACTCCATTAATACTATTAGAGTCTCTTTCCAAGATAATTAGGATGGCATTTAGGCATGTTAAGAAATGCCATCGCCACGTTTACAAATTGTAGCGGAAACCGGCAGAGACCGTGTTACATAATCGTCGTCTCTTAAGAGGGGGCGGGGCTGGGGGTCTCAAGCGAGCAGACAATAAAGTAAGTCAAAGCAGAGGTGCTGCAGCTGGATTGCTGTGATTGATGATGTGGTGTTTTTTTTTTTGTTTTTTTACCTCGGTAGTATCTTGGGAAATTAAGACTTCTTCGCGGTGAGGATATTTAAACGAATGGCTATATGGAGTCAAGCATGGCATGAGACGACAGCTATTCCAAAGCCATACCTCCAAATGTAGATTTGTACAATAATCTGCTCCATTTTGCATCCTCAGTTATATCACTGGGGATTCTGGCAAAATATCCTCGTATCTCACAAGAGATGGAATTTTCGAATTGCGCCTCACAAATTAATGTTGTGCTCCAGAGGTCTATGACAACATCTATAAGATTAATACAGAAAAGATCTCTGGCAAGATGACATCGAAAGAAAAACAAACTGTGCATTCACCAATGAATGGATTGCAACTCCTAGTTTTCAACCGCTGAGGCAAAGGCACGTTGATATCTCCACTGAGTGGAGCTTGTCTGATTTATCCCGAGAACCATATGCCAGACAGATTAGAGCATCAAAATCCCAGATTAAAAGACAGCTATCCAGCTACGGCAGCAATGCCATGCCATGCGGGGAATGTGACGGCGTCACTTGGCGTGAAAAAGAAAACATCTCCCTTTTTGCCATCCGACCACACGGCGTGGCGTGCATTTGCCGAATTGGAGGTTGGAAACGGAGATATTGACCCAACGTGTATATATACGTAAATGTTTCAAAATAACGATTAGTGGTTGAATTCATTTTGCATATCCCTCCCAAGTTCAATGAAGCACGGATTAAGCAAAATGGCTTTTTCAAACGCTGACACGGGGAGGGCTGTAGGTTGTTTGCTACTTTGGCTAAGTACATCAGGTATTCGCCGTGGTTGTCAGTGTTTAATGCTCTCCTGGGGGCGGGGGGGGTGGACGTTGCGAATCACTTTCTGTTGTGCTTAAATACGGCGAGACATTCAATACGCTCGGCAAAATCGAGGGAATTAAGACGCCGCCGTGCCGTTTAGAGGGCGCCAACGCGGCCGTCGGTGTCTTTGGCGCACCGTCGCTCGGCCTAAGCGTTGCAAATCACCATTTAAACGGGCCTCACGAAGAAGAGCGGGCGGGAATGGAAGAGAGGATGTGACAAGATTCATCTCACGTGTTCATTGGCAGTACTGAGGAATATCGTTCCAGATATTCTTGCAACAGGTTCATGTGAGCTCTTTCACACAATGTCTGCCATCTATCTAAGCTCCTTGGAAGCAAGCGTCTAGCCGAGGTGACACGGCGACACTGAGCTCCGACTGCCTTCGCTCATTTGCGATTCATCGCTCGTATGGCCCGCAGGAAGCACGGAATCATCGCAGGTTGGCAAAAGCGCAACGCAGCGACCAATTTTTACACTGTTACAGAAGTGAAAGAGCGCCGAATTGGGCCAAGGCCAACGTTCCAGACCGGAATTGGCTCACAATTGAACCGTTAAGACGTATACGGGAAAAAAATATGAATGTATTTTTTAAGAACTTTATACTTCATTAATCTTAGTTTTATTATGAATGTTTTTATTGATATATACATACAATTATTATATTATTATATTTATTATATATTTATAATTATTATTATAATTATTAATATAAATATAAATAAATATATAAATATATATATAATATATATATGCAATATGTTATTATATTATTATGATATTTTAAAAGTTTTTTTGTTTTTTTGACTCAAGCATTGCCTTCAGTTCCATTGTACAAGAGTGAAGCTTCCCCACGCTGCAGTTATCAACGATTTCAATGCGCAGCTTTGTCTTCATTAAAGACAAGTCTTCGACTCGCTAAGTCGACACGGACTGATCGTTCTAACGGTGGTCATTTCTAGTGCGGGTCCTAACCTCGTTGTAAGCCATCTTGAAAAATGTCATTCAATGGAACTTGGCGCCCTGCCAGCTCCCTGGAGTCACATTGCTCCCATCAATGGCTTTTTTGCATTGGATCCGATACAACCGCTATTAATGGCATTCATTTCACCGTTGCGCAATTCAATCTGTGTGTTATCCAATTTTAATGTGCTTAAAATGATCTCGTTTGCGATGCGGTTTGAAACCAGACGATGGCTCGCTCCAGCAAGCGCACACTTTTGTGACCTGCGCCTCGTAAATGGGCAAAGCGTTCAACCAGGTTTGGTCATTTGGTTCACGATAAATTGACGTCTGAATCACTTTTTAAAGTGAATGGTATGATTCAGATTGATAGCAGAGCAACCGAGCAAAGTGAGAAGACTGAAAGTGTCAGTTGGACAACTTTTGACAATGAACAACGGAGAGTCATCCACCCTGTTGTTGTCATCGGCGTTGAGTCGTGCGTGACACAAGTTTTGACACAAACAGCGCTGGCGAAGAATGCAACTCAGTCACTCGGTGGAGGAAATCCGGTTTTATATTTACTCAGCTGAAGACAAGGCGCTTTTTAAGCTGGGTGGGATTTGATTTCTACAAATGCATTTTTAACTCATTCACTGCCATTGACGGATATAGACGTTCAAGATCCATTTTAGCTGGGTCGGTCGGCACTGAATGAGTTGAAATGTACTTTACATTTATATCACACTGAAAGAGCTTGCTTAAATGCAAAACGTATCATCTCATACATCAGTGATTTTCACAATGATCAACATGGCCGACTCCATACCACCGGTACATAGCAATCATTTTGATGAAACGTAATTCTCGTCTGCTTCCCCCCTCGCCCCGTGCTGACTTGGGAACACTCGAATCATTCAATATTCACTTCGTCACGGAGTGTGCGCCGCATGTTAATTCAATCTATTTTCTAGTTTTCCGAAATGCTTTTAGTTACGGTGTCACTGCCAAATTGCTTTCCCTTCCAGCTGAATGGGGGAAAAAAAAAAGAAAGAGAAAAATGCCGGGGTGTGCATGTATAGCATGTTACAAGGTGCGTGCCATTTGTGCAAACTGAGCAATAAAATAAAATACAAGCCTAATTAAAGAGGCCTTTGGCTTCCAAATACACCGCTACATTGACTTATGTATCTAATTTGCGCCGTGATCAAGCTTGTAACTCAATTTACTTGATTTACTTCTCAAATAAATTCCCAATTGAAATGATTTAGAATATTCATGACCTCCATTTTCTGTGACTCATCTCGCCACTTTTGTCACACAAACCCTTTCATTTCTTTGCCCCCCCCCCCCCAGTATCTTTAATAAATAGAAATACAATAATATTATGTAGAATGTAAAAATATCAAGAAATAAACCGGTATGTGAAAGTTTAATCGTCTTTTTGAGTTCCATGTGTGTGCGTGGCCTTGTGAGGGACGTCAGGAGCTGGTCTTGAATTTGGGCCACTTATAGTATGTGTGTGAGCATCTGGGTGTGAGCTGGGGCCTACAGCAGCTCCTTGCAAACATTCCCATTGAACATTTAGAGTGGGCAGTAAAACTGGGCAATACACCAGACACAAGTGTATCAAGAACAGAAATGTTCTTGTCCTCAATTGCAAAATCTACCATTCGTACCACCTGAACCCCGTGGGAAAAAAATGGAGGGAGCTCATACAAATGTCCTCACCAACTGTGCTTCTTGTTTGTTCTTCTCCAGTATATACAAATATATATATATATACACAAATATATATATATATATATATATATATATATATACAAATGTGGCTCGGAAAAACACATTGGGACTGTCAAAATAGGCAAAAGCTCAAGTGTTGCATTTACCTTTGAGCCCATCCATTCTTCATTCTGTCTTGGGCTCAGGTCTCCAACCAAGACAAAAGCGTTTTCATCACTTAGCGTGCAGTTTAGTGGGTCAAATGTATTGGCAGAACAAAAAGAGTCATTTATATCCATACATATGGAGTGAGAAGGTGAAGCCCAGTGGCACGAGTTGCCGACAAATCATTATTGATGGCTTATGGCTGAGTGAGCTCGCCCGGCCGCCCGGTGAGAGTGTGAACGTTTGATGTCAAGGGCCATCAAAGCCCGTGAGAGCTTCTTGGGTAAAATTTGCCTCATTTCGCCTCACTCACTTCAATGTAATGGCTTTGACTCCGGTGTCAGGATTTAGACATAGCCCGGTATGAAGCCACTCTATTTCAAGTGCCGTTTTGGGGAAAAATGGAAGAAAACTTGCAGACCAGTGAAAGATTGCATTAACTTTGAAATAGAACGACCGTAATTTTCGGACTAGAAGTCGCTCCGGAGTATAAGTCGCACCAGCCATAAAATGCCCAAAAATGTGAAAAAAAAAAACATACTTATGTAAGTCGCTCCGGAGTATTTAATTAATTAATTAATTTATTCGACAAAATCCAACACCAAGAACAGACATGAACGAGCAACAACAGGCTAAACGATACGGAATGCTAACTTGACAAACACAAACGAGGAGCTGACGTAACATTCAGTTATTTAAAAAAAAAACTATTACGTAAATAACACGTTTATAAAACCATCTGTGTCACTCCAATTCATTAAATCCATCGATCGTCCTTTGTCAACAACGCCGTGTGCCGCGCCGCAGTTCAAATTATTCCACAGGCCCATACAACGATATATAAACTATATTTTAAATAACTAGCAAGGACTAGCAGATTTGCCAACCGTTTTTACCCTACAGCGGTAGTCGCATTGAATGCAGCTAAACGTAAATGATTATGCCTGTGTATGTTCTTCTTCTGTGGCTTTTAGCTTGTATTTTTTAAATCTTTTGTTCTATTTATCCTGTTTTTTTTTTTATCTCATGCGCCGATCGGTTGGCACTTTTTAAATTTCGTTGTACATGTTACAATGACAAATAAAGATCTATCTATCTATCTAACTATCACATAAACAACAATATTATCAAACCATTTGTGTCACTCCAAATCATGAAATCCATCGATCAAATTTCTCGTCCTTTATGTCATCCTGATGACAGAGGACATGTCCAGAGGATATGGCGCTTTAAAGTATTAATTACTTTATTTGATTTTTTCTCTCTATTATTCACGTTTTGAATATGTTCAAGATAAAGATATCAAAGCATGTGAAGTGATCAACTATACTAAAAATAATATGTGAAGTGGTCAACTATACTTGTAAGTAAGTGATCAAGTATAAATTTGCGAAAAAAAACATATATAAGTCGCTCCTGAGTATAAGTCAACCCCCCCCCCACCCAAACTATGAAAAAAACGCGACTTATAGTCTGAAAATTACGGTAATAAATACGGCATTAATACTCAATATAACTCATTATTGCTTTTTGTTTTTTTTGGCTCTCATCTTCAGTGCAATTCACCCCGGCTGCATATCGATGTAGTATCGATATTATTTATCGCATCTTTTAAAAGTTAGTCGCCGTCTTGTCGCTTGATGCCAAAGGCGTTTATCCACCAAGACATCATGTGCATAAATCCTGCCATTCTATTTAAACCCATTTCTTGTCTCGCGAAGGCATATTTATGCTTCGTAGCACTCTCATGAATATTATTCGATATCTTGCTTTCTCTGCTGCTTGAACACAGTTGACATATTGTTGTCAAAATCATTCGGGTATGTTTTTTTTTTTTCTTCAACCTGCACTGCACTTTATTTTCTCGTAGCCAATTTGACCAGCCGTGCCGGATGCTGTGACAGTCACTGTGCGTGCTCAGCCATGATCAGCCGGTTGCTTAGCGTTTGAACGGAGGCTTTGTGCGTTGCCGCACAGCATGGAAGCATGCGCAGGTTCAAGTCGTGTGAATATCTGATTAGCATGCCGCCAATAAGGAAGGCCGTTGTCGTCTTGGAAAATATGCGACACGCTACTCATACTTGACTTGTCGTTCTCGTCATACTGTTTTAGCCATTCAGCATTTTTTTTTTTTTTTTTTTTGCTTTCTTGCCACATTTTTAACCTTCACGTGAATATTCGTTTGAGGTGATCATCAGAAGCGCATCGTTCGACATGCTTGGCGGTACAATAAAGCCATACAGCATCTTGGCCAGTATCAATAACTTCTATACAGGGTTGCTTAGCAACTAGACTATCAGCCGCTACCCATTTTCATCGCACAAATAAAAGTGACATCATGACGTCAACATGCAGCAGGAATTGCCATCAAAGCATTTCTTCAGTTTTTCGACTTTGGTTCCACCAAAGTGGCTTTAGGCTTTTTGCGTGGCTCCATCCATCTCCATTTGCCAGTAACTTTTCATCACGAAAGCGCACCTTTAAATCATCCTTAATTAGCACTGTGTAGTCAACGAGCATCTCCCACCGTGTCGCATCACTGAGACTCGCGCCTCTCCCCTTCTGCTTCATTGCTACAAAAGCACCTCCCAATTTCACCAAATTCCACTGTTGGCCAGTGTTATCCGCACTATACAATCACATTTATCAAAAGATTTTCCCAGGTTGGACACTGCCCCCACTGGCCACCACCTAGCTTCGCCCCTGCCTCTCACAGTTGGCTTTGGAATAACAATGAGCAGAATTAGGAAGCGTATTTTCTAATGAGATTATCAACATATGCTTGCGCCGGCACAGCGGCTACCTATCATCTTAATTGGCTCAATGAGGAATCTCGGATCTGCTTGCGTCCCACCCCCATCCGAAAGACGGGAGGTGCGCTGTGATGAAAAAGCTGCTCGCACACAGGAGACAATATTATCCAGCTCACTCGTCTCACTGTGAGAATTTAGCGGGAAAAGGCAGACATTTATAACATGCAAATCACAGCGGCCGCAAGAGCGTTAAAAATACCGCGCATCATAATTGGCTCCTGAACGAACAATCCAGAGGCTAAACAGACCCATTGTGCCCGTTGCGCATTGTACTTGCCTTTGTGAATCAATGTAAATTGCCGAGCCGACCAAGGCTAGACTGGCTGGGATTGGGGGAGCCGAATCTCAATTGACAAAGTGTGATTTATGCATTTTTCTCCGAGTCATCATTCTAACTGGCGCTGGATCTGGTCCAAGGTGGCTTGAGCGGAGACTGAGGAGAGGTTAAATTGCTCTAACCTCTCTCTGCTAAGGAGCTACTGGGAACAATTTGGAAGCAGGGCAAAATATGAATGCCATTCATCTTCACGCCGCTCGCCACCCGCAGAGACGAGCTGACAGACGCGTATCTGCATCTGTCCGCCAGCATGAGTAAATGTCGGCGACCGAATCATGGCCTACTCCACGGTGTACCGAGCGGGCCGCCAGGAAAATCATTTTAATTCATTGACCGTAGTTGATTTAACAGGCGACAAGACACAGGTGTAATCGCGCTAATTTCATTAGCCCGAGAGTCAAGTTCATGCAGCCACTCGGGCACAAGATGGAGAAAGCAATCCAAGCTTGTGAAATAGCAAAGCCAGATTTTCAATCAAAGAAAACGCCAGCACGTTAGGTCAAGAATTTCATCCAACAAGGGATAAGAATTACCCTTACTGAATTTTGTACGTTAGCCACGCTATCAGCTCCTTCCCATATGAGTGCAGCTAGAAAACATGGTGTGTTGGCCTAGCAATTTACTCCCACCAACCAAACACCTTCTTCACAGATGGCCTTTCATTGTCCGTCTCTGGCAAACTACCCGCAAAACGTGTCCACACGTCCCCTGAGCTTTCATTGCCCGGATAATGACAATGTATAGCCAGATATGTCATCACGTTAGCGCTAGCACAAAGACGAGCGCTCGTAGCTTCGGTGCCAAGCGTGTCGCTCTTTACGAGCCATCATGAGCCACCTGCCAGTATTGACAAAGACGTGATGAGGATAAATCAAAATTGTTAACTGCCTTCTAATGTGCCATGATTTTTTTTTTTTTTTATGGCACATAACACCGGGATTTGGCATGGCACGGCGGTGGGGATGAATGTGTTTATGTGTGAAAGGACTTTATAATGAAGTCATAGTTGAGCATAAGAAATGGCAGAATCAATACCTGCAGTCGTTGCTTTCTTGTCAAATCCAATAAAGGGACAAATAAATGTTCACAATACAAATGGAAACGTGGTCATCACTTTTTTGGAGGTCATTACTAGTATGAGTACTTCATTCTTGAGTAAAATACGTACCTATACCACTCGTACGTTTGATACATAACATTTTCAAAACAAAACAATGACACCATTTTAGGCCTACATATCCCAATATGGGAAATTTCCCTAAAATTGCATGAAAATAACGGCAGTTTTCTCTTTTTCTCATTTCTAGTTCTAGGCTGTATAATGTTCACAAGTTTGACAGTGTTAGCGTGTACACAGCACTTGATGACATTGACACTATTGCGTTATGCTCTCAATTATATATTGTTTCAATTTTATGTTTTGATTCATTGTATTTATTATTTCTATTTTTTTTTTCTCGAAAATAGAAAAGGTGTTGACTTATACTCTCAATTTGATTTTTGGATTATTTGTATTTATTATTTCTTGTGTTAAGTGAAGACCCCTTTTAATTAAGTGGGCGCTCAGCAGAAGTGGTTGCAGGGCTTTCCTTATTTTCATCCACCGAGTTCGGTGCAATTGCAAAGGGTTTCTCACAAACACAGACAAAACTGGGAACGAATGGAATTCTGAAAAATGCCGTTTGACGTGAACTTTCTGACTGATCAAACAAACTGTAGTAGATTCTGAAGTGTGACAAGCGTCCAAATGTCACATCCTCCTATTGTTCTTCATGCTTCTGTGCATTACTCTTGTCCTGTTATGTCCTCCTGATTTCCTGCCTTACATCTTTGGGGGGGGGGCAATGTATGTGATGAAACTTACCCGCTGAGTCGCCCGCAAGCAGAAATATCACGTGCCGTCCCTACGGTTTTGCTTCTCCCTTGCTTACCTGTTTAGTCACGGAAGAAGGATTCAGGGTCACATCTCATTTGAATGAGAGGTCACTGACTCTTGATTGATTGCAAATTCAAGGGGGGGAAATAAATCGTTTCTTTCACTTGATTTAATTGATGATGTGATTTGTAGCCGACGTGATGGCCGGGTCGTGTGGAGGTAGATGAACGAGCATTTTGTCAGCCTTTGACACTAGACTGGTCCGAGAAACAGCCTGATTGGTCGGTGTTTCCACCGCTAGCGTGTAGGTGGGATGCACGAGTTCTGTAAATAGTGGAAATCATCACAGCAGGACGGCGTGTAACTCGCCGGGGGGGAGGGGGGCGAAAAAAGATGTACGGTACCACATACCGCTTGAGTTCTAAATCTTCCCTCCGTCTACACCCACTGTGCTTTTATTTTCTCGCTTCGGTGCTGTCATCGAGTTGGTCTTGGGGGTAAGAAAAAAGAAAAATGGATTTTAAAAAGTCAGGATAAATGTCTTGTAAAGAAAGAAGCCATTTATATGGCTTATTCGGTTGGGGCTTTCCAAACCGCTATAAGGTTTGAGTAAAACTTCACTTCACCGTCAATATTATGTCAACTGTGAAGGGAATGTGCGGAAAGCTCAAAACCAGTAGCAAATGAAACAGGCTGGCCACTCCAATTCAGTCACATCTTGTTTTGGTTTCGACTGAGAGGATTTCTTTCCGTGAATTCCTTTCCAGTACCCGCACGGTTGCTGTCAAGCCAAACGCCCAGCCTGCTTCCACTTCCAGCCAGCTGAACTCAACGATACTATGGCGGCTTGATTGTGCGCCAGTGCCGCTTATGCATACAAATGTTCACAGCTTGGCCAAAGCCTGATAATGAGCTGGTAAGCGGCGCATTTCTCTTCGGACAGCTAGCCGCAGATGAATCCCTGGACAAAGTGGATAAAGCTGCCCTTGTCGAGATTGAGCTCGCCCACTCACATCTGTACCATCTGGAAATCCCTGACAGCCAGCCCCCCGACCACCGGCCCCCGCATCCATGCACCCAAGCTCTCCTCGCTCTTAATCGCACCGATCATGTCTGCGCCTTAAATGTCACACCTTTCACAGTTGCATCTTGAGGGCACATACAGATGTGCCTTTCATAAACACACACACACACGGAAATCTGTCCTCCCCTCGACTACTCATGTTCCGCAGCGCCGACGCAGCTACTTTTACTCTGAAAAATGAAACACCGGACGACCTTTTAATCCGCTGACCGCATTTCAACCCGCAGTCTCCTATGAAAAATAGCGTCGTTAGATTCTAGACACAAACAGGGGCTTCGTAGCATGAATATTTATAAACTATATTTAAGGGGGAATTCGACTGACAATGCGACACCGAAGAGAATTGGATTCCAGAGTGGATTAAAACGTGATGATGCGGGACCTATAAAGGCAGGAGGAATGCTTAAGTTGCGGTGGAAGCAGGTGGACACAGATAATGACTGTCTGGGCTGCTATTGACCTAATTCCGAACCGACAAAAACGTTTCGGCGACAATAGAGTGAGGGCTCGATTGTAAACTGCAGACTTTATTGTGTAACTTTTATTGTACATATACGGTGCTTAAGCGTTGGTAATTACTTTAATTATTTTTGTGCATTTCAGTCGATACCCCAACATGGAGTCAATCAATGGCTTACTTGGGCTAGCTACATGTGTCACTATTTCATTTATTTCTGCTAAAACAGAAATGTACTTCATGTTAAATAGCGCATGGAGTTGAGTTCTAGTAGATAACCGTAAAGTTGGCAAGAACGGGCAATTAATAAAAAATAAATAAATAAAAAATTTGTGCATTTCAGTCAATACCCCCTAATGGAGTCAATCAATGGCTTACTTGGGCTAGCTACATGTGTCACTATTTCATTTATTTCTGCTAAAACAGAAATGTACTTCATGTTAAATAGCGCATGGAGTTGAGTTCTAGTAGACAATCGTAAAGTTGGCAGGAACGGGCGATTAATAAAAAAAAATATAAAAAAAACTGAGAACACGCCATAGACAGCTAGCTATTTCGACAGCTAGCTGGCTAGCAATAGCATCAAAGTACGTCACCAGTTAAGCGAAACAACACCGTTTGTTGGCAACCAAAGCGACTGTTGACAGACTCTTGTTTCTCGACTTGTACTAATAATGGAAGCAGTGCAAGTATTTTTGTCGGCAATGCCAAATAACTTGAACCGAGTGTTTACTCAGAAATGGCCTGCGGCTTCATGCCAACAACCGAACTCCAGGAAGTACATTGTTTAATCCCAAACAAATATGGCCAGACAGAGACTAAACGGAGTTATCGACATTTGCCAAACAATTAAGGTGATCCGAGGTCAAAATGGTCCAGTCCAAGTGTGTCCTTCTTTCTCAACTCTTCTGTAGCACTTTTACACAACTCGCACAATCATCATCCCAGGCGGCTAGCATGAATTCACAGGTGATGATAGGACGAGATGAATTAATGTGCGGCCATGCTCGCAGTATTTGGAGAATACGTGCGCTGGAAAAAGCCGGCGAGGAATATCCGCCGATGGAGGCAGATGTGCATGGCCGCTTGTGAATGCCTTTGTTTACATTTTGAAATTGTCTCGCGCACACACCCCATTGCGGTCTACGTCGCGGCGAACCTCTGTGTTTGTTTCCTTGTCGAGGCGGGGAAACAAATTTAAAAAAGGCTTCAAAGGCATCCAGCCTTGGATTGCCTTGATCCACGGTTGTCAAATGAACAGCGATAAGAGCTATTGTGGCCTTCTATCATTCTTATGTGCCCGACAGCATGAGTTAACATGCATTGAAAGTTTTTTTTTCAAATCTGTTTTCTTTGGCTGTTTATGAAAGGAAGCGAGAATGAGCGCCAAGAAATGATCCCCGGAGTGTGTAAATGAGTGATTGAAGTTCATCCATCAAATGTGTTTCAGTGCTGCATAAAGAGGTCTAAAGGTTTAACTGGTTAGCAGCCAGAGGATGACAAAAAAATGAGCTGAATTGACTGTTGGAATCATGAGGAGCGTGTCCTTGCTGTGTGTAGTTAAGATATCTAACAATGCAAACAAATAGTCGATGTTTCGTCAAATCCATGTGATTCAAAGAAATAACGACAAGGTGCTGAAATCTGTTTCATCATCTTCCTAGAAGTGTTAAATATTTTATCATGTTACACAATTAATAAACGTCACGTCGCAATAAAACGACAGCCCCTGCTGGTCTCGGACCGATGATGACATCCCCTCACCGTTATAGCAACTAGTTTACTAGTTTAAGGTTACAAGATCCTTGTATTGCTACAACTTTATTCTCATGTAATCTATAAAGTGTAAAGTGAAGGAGATGAGGTGGATGTGATCCACATAGCAATGAAAATCTGTGTTCAATTTGGAGAAAATACAGCTGAGGAAAAGTAAGTTGATGATGGATGAACAAAAGTGGTTCAACAGGGGAACCCTGTGGAACACCACGGGTGACGGGAAATGGATGGGAGTTTTAAGCTACTCAATGTGCAAATGGTCGAAAAGTTAGCAATTCATCAAGCGGCATCGTAGAACAAATGATTCCTCTGCATCGTGATTTGACCGAGCTGTGGGATTGAACCTTGACCTTGTCGTTTGCCTTTCAACATTTGGCTCACTTGTGGAAAGTTTCCCAAACTGGCTCATTCTCATTACCTCTCATCAAACAATGGTATAGCACAACAATAATGCATCTGCTCATTAATATGCAGAGTAAATCCGGCAAGTCACGGATTTGCATCACAAATGGCGGGCAACTGCGCAGCTTCCCTCGGGTGGCGCCGCATTCAGTGCGAGCAAGTAGATCAAGGGTTGAACGGGCCTTAATGGCCACACGGGACCGAGCAGACGGCGAACAATGGGAGGGAGGTGTGTGGAAGGGAAATTGTTTTCCAAGATTTGTAAACCGCCGGAGCATCTTGTAAGCAGCTTCGGCTCGGACCAAACCATTCCAAGCAACCCGGCTCGTGAGACGCGGCTAAACGTTAGCTTATATGCTGTATTATCTTGTTTAGTTTCCGATGGAGCCAAAGCGTTTGTGCGTGCGGCATAGGCGAGGGTATCACGATGAACTTCATCGTGAATGATTATAAGCGCTAAGGTAATCCTCGCCTGCGACCAAGCACACAGCTAACAGATGAAGCAAATGCCACCAAGGAGGCAAACATGGAGCACCCCGCCCGCCTTTCCTTCTGCACTCCGCTTGTGTCTTATTAGTCGCAGGGAAATCAGAGCCCAACAATCTCATCCCCCCTCGGAAGCCGGACTTGGGGCCCCTTAAAGACTGTTTTGATGACGCACACCTCCTGCACTGGCCCTCTTGGTCCTCCACTCCTAACTACTTTGTACTGTTATCACATGAAACATTTTTTTGAAAGCTTTCCTGTCATGGCAGTATCGGGGACTTTGGAGCCAAGATCTCACTAATGTAGCCCAAAAGCCCAAGGCTTGTTAGCGAGAGACATTTTCTCAAACGGAGAAAAGAGGAGATAGCTCAGGCATATCGCTAAACATAGGGCTATCGACAATTCACTTCTAAAGTTCGTCAAGAAGGCTTCAATGGTCTAATCATACCCTTCGTTTACTGTCAAACAAAACGTCGCGTAAATAATTACACGCTGAGTATTTCAAACAATCAGATGCCTTTGGATAATTTGGTTCGCTTTATGCTAACAAGCAAAAAACCTACTAGCATTGGCGTGACGGTATCAATACTCGTTGTTGCAATAGTGAATACGACCGCAACAACGTGACATACAACCATGTGATTTTTTTTCATGGTGTCACGCCCGCAGCAGAGTGTTGTTATAGCTCGGCGAGGGGACTCGAGTTCTCCGGCAGATAAAAGGAAGGAAAGTCTCCCTCCCATGTATCATAAGTGTGTCCCTTCCAATGAGAGCTGAATCCATCATGTCAAATGGTGGTGCCCCCTCCCACCCCCCTTCCTCACTTCCTCTTTGATACGATTGTTTCTCTCTCCTCGGACCAAATCAATTTGCAGCCCACAGATGATGGGGGAAATGTGTCGGCGTGCGGTCCAGCCGTGATGCTTGGATGTCAGCCTATATGGGAGCCATTTCATGCACAGCGGCACACTTCCGGCTATGAATAAATCTGTTTGTAATCCCTCAAATGTGAGGGAGGGAATTACCGCCTTTACAATAAGGTAGTGGCGTGGAAAACCCGAGGCTCAGGGGCCAGATTTGGCCTGCCACGGATTCAAATGCTTTCATGTTTTTTTGCTTAAATCGTGCCGAAATATGAAATTGTCGAAGGTTTGAATAAAAAATGGCACCGTGTTGTAACCCAACGCCCTTTTTATTCAAATACTCACTGGTGTATATTCTTTATCCTCCGCAAAGAATGAATCCTATTACTTTGATAGCTATTGTACGTACCATTTTGTTCCGGTGATATGATTTTAGTAGGTTTGTGTTCCAAGCATGTTCATGGAACCATGTTCATGATTTTGACAACCCTGTTGGAGTGAGTAGCAAGAAATGCGTGAATGTGAACGTCTCGCACCTCGGCTGTGTTGCACCAAGCTGCCACGTGTCCTTTATGGGAAATCAAAAATACGACGATTCTGTTTCGAGCCATCAAAACCTTTGCCGGCGCTTTCCTTGTTTTTAAATCTGCCCTTGAAACTTGTGCCAATATTTATTCATCCTGCTTTCTCGAAATCCCGATTATGATGACAGAGAATACGGAAGGAGGGGAAACTATAACAGAAAGAGTGAACTGAGCCAAGCCGGCAATCTCCTCGAAATAGGTCAGTTTTGAAAGCACAAAGAAATTTCATACAGCCTTTTTAAAAGAAACGCTTTTTAGGACTGAGGATTGTGCTGGAGAAGTGCCACTGTGGATACCTCACACACACACACACACACACGAAGCTAAGGCAAATCGTGCAAGGAAGGCACTAAAGATTACTACTGCCCCCCGATGTTCAGGACTGGTATTACACATCCTTCTCTCTTGGGCTCCCATCCAGATAGTCAATCAACAATCGTGTGGGTTCTCTTTCCTCATATAGCCGTCACGACGGCCGCTTGAGAGAAGATCTGGGCTTCCGTAAACGTGCAGCGGATACGCTGGCGACCTTTCTCCCCCTCACATGACCTCTCTCTATTCCAAGCAGAGCGCAAATCCTCCACAAAGGCAAGTTAGAAGGAGGAATCCATGAAGACATGCCACATTGGGCTCCCTCTCTGTCTTAGTACGGTTGATGCTGGAAGCTGCCGACTCACGCTCAGCACGACGCGAGCTTGTGTAGGAAAAGGGAGGAGGCGCTTTGTGATTCACCTTGCCGCAAATAGAACACATAATTATTTCTAGCCTGTTTGGAGGCGGATCAAATGAGTTCACACCGCCGGCCGGCTCTCTTTTCTCCACTCACCTATTCTCCACTCTATTAAATACATCGGCCGAGGGTTCTCTATTGTTTGCCTCTGCTCGGACAGATTCCTTCAACTCTCTCTCCCTTGAGTCCTTCAGTGGACAGGTCAGGTGAAGATGGATCCGTTCATACGCACCTTTGTCAAATTGTAATTTGCACGAGGTGTATTATGGCAATTGTGCTCTTTTTTCAACCACGTGATTCATTTTCCCACTCATTGCTTCTTTATGAGGGTACAGTGGCCAGATGGCAGCACAGCAGAGCTGAAAAGGCCAAACGCTATCAATTCCGTCACACTGCTCGATTTCCACATTGTTCCGATTCGGAAACAATTCTTCGGAACTAATGACAGGCAAACTTTATGATACGGTTCTTTAAGCTTTCGTCGATTCAGGAATCACAGTATCTACAGTCCTCACCTATATATATATATTATTAGTGTATAAAATACTTCATTTTATCTTTCATGTTGGATTGTGCCTCATAAACCAATCAGCTCCTTCTTGTTCCGCCTCCCTGCTGCTTCTTGGGATCCAGCTCGATCGTGTCAGTCTTCGACGAACACATTAATTCACAAGTACACAAGTTCCTGCACGTTGTCAATCAATCAGTGGGCCAAGGTGTCCAGTTGCAGGATGTTGTTATTTTTCTTGGCAAAACAACAGGTGGCCATCATATAGCAGAGTCATTTTTCACCGTTGCGCCACTCCGTGAGTCCAAACTAATGACCAAAACACTGAGCCTCTCCAAATCATCTCTCAACCCCAAGACGGATGGACATGATAAATGGCAGAAGAATCAATGCATGTGTTTGAAGCTGGTCTAGACGAGTGTGGACTCTATGATTGTCTACCTTTTTTCTCACTTTTGTTCGTAAGGAAAAAAATCATGACAGTCACGGACGTCATGTGAACCGTAATAAACAACCTGAACCTGTTTTCCTCAAGTGCCGTTAAAAATATAAACATTAACGGGTACTTACTATCTCCCACATCAACACAATTGGGGATGTGTTGTGTGTTTCGCGACACAAGTGTGAAATAGGTTGGATTGAGATGGCTTCTTTTCGACACCTTTTCTCAACTCTTCGCACTCGCGCACAAACGTCGTTCTTCTTTTCGCAGTTCCAGGCTAATTCGTGCTGAGCCGAGCCGAGTCGATCCCTCTGAAAGGAAAAACAGCATGCATCTCAAAGAGAGGAGATGAAAGTGGTCTAATGATCTATAATACATGGACGGCAGTCATCAGCACAGAAAAGTGGGCTTAGGTGTGGAGTGGTGATGGCGGGGGGGAGCGTCATAGATGTGCTATGTAAGAATGATGTCAACGTTTGACACAGCTAACGTTTAATTACTCATTGAAACTCAACATGTATTGTGCACTTACTTTTCTGAACCAAATCATATTCTTTACACTCCAAAAATCAAAACAACCATGATGAGTTGTAGGCTCACTTAGCCAACCACGCTAACTGTTAGCTAGCAGGCTGGCTAAGTGTCACCGCAGTTTTCTTGTCTTAGGTTATTCATCATAGAACCTTTTGACCGCTATATTTCATTTACGTTTGAACACAAAATTAGGTTTTAAAAATGGAGGTGATGTAAATTCAGACTTTATTTGACTTAAAGGGGATGTAGCCCTGTCGACTGTCATTGCTAGTCAAGTCCTTCCCGCTAATTACCTTTATAAGGCGTTCAAGCTCATTAAAACAACAAAGTGAGGAGCTGCCCACAACTTTAGCACAGAATTGCTCCTTGACAGCTTCACTCTCAGCGAAAAGTCGTTCCTTTAAAGCAAACTTTCCAGTAATGATGACTGGCTGGAAAAGAATCAAAGTATGTAGATGATTTGAATAACTTTGAAGCAGTGAAGATGATTGAGTCCACTGTGTGAAATACACACATTTTCACTCACACACTCTGCATTCCACCCCTCCGTGGCGTTTTATTATTCCCGGTATGTTGCGCCTTTCGGCGCAGGCCGCTGAGATTAGTCATCGTCTGTCCCATCTGTTGTGTTTACTCCCAGGACTTATTTGTTTACTCGCCGGCTCACATTAGATTGCCGTGCGGCCGGGGGGATTCCTTGGGTACAGATGTGGTCGTATCCTTTCATTTGGCCGACTGATTCATCGCATTTATTATTAAAAGCGTCAATGAAGAGCATCGTTTCTTAAAATATAATGATTCAGACCCGCGTGAGAGGAAAACATGGGAAAATGCTGGGTTGACACTGTATGTATGAGTTTTTTTTAAATGTATCGAGGTCAACCTGTTCCACAAAAGGTAGTTCAGCACAAAAATATCTATTAGCTTGACCTTGTCGTTGTCGCTTCTGTTGATAAGAAAACAGTCACCGATTATTATTCTATTCCATGTACACGCAAAAAAGGCAGTTGTTAGTTCAACACAAACTTTCCGAGTCTATTTTGCGTAACGCTAACAAACAGCAAAAGCCATAGACAGTTTAATGATTAGCATCGGCGTCAAGGTGTTAAAACCCCTTTTAGCAATGGTGGTTTGAACGCAAGCAATGCAGGAAGACGTCGGTTGAAAACGAAATATTTGCAGGCATATATTCTTTATCCTTTATGCAAACAACTAAGATAAGATGACTGAAGTTTACTAAGGACCAGCTTCTTTTACACGACACTTCCAACAAAACCCCAAACTTGGGATTCGAACCATGAATCTTAGAGCTGCGAGACAGATGTCCTAATCACCGAGCACCGTCAATAAATGTAATATGTCATCTCGTTCATCCTGTTCTGCTGTTGAGAGAAAATACCAAACATTATTGTTATTGTGTGTCTGTCTGCATTTTGGCACACAAACAAGTTGGTGATTTCTTGAATCCAAATGGCGGTGTGTAAATCCATCCGATTTGCTGTGTTCTTTTCAATTGTTCAGTCCATTTCACATCAGGGCAGTTTTTTTGCAGATCAAGTCGTGTGTGAATTAAAATGAACAAAATGCTGTGGATGCTTTTGCTGTCCCAAGGGCACGATCCAACAAACACAACTACGTGAGTCAAGTCAAGGAACCCCAAAAAAAAGAAAGTTGTATAACGCAAGGTCGCCGACATTCATTATGTAAAGTAAATTAGCTTTGGCTGACTGGCGTGCTTTAATGCAGGGCGAATTTGCTGAGCCCACGCTGCTTTGAATGAGTCTCCTGACTTGTGGCCTTTCCCGCACAAAATGATTTTCCGAACTGAAAACTGCAGCTGTCTGTAAGAAGGAATTTGTTGGCACCTCTTGCATTAAAAAAGAACACCATTCTTAATGAAACCAATAGAATACAGCAAGACTGGCAGCGCCAAAACTTAACAGCAGCTTCTCAAGTTGGCGTATAAGTGTCGACCGCAACAAAACGCTATATAAATATATATGGTGTGTGTGTAAAAGACAAAATAAAGGACATTTATTTGAAGTGCTGCATTATTTGTTTGAAGTAGACGATATAGCTGAGTCTGTTTTGAGCTGAGCTCGCTATTAGAGCTAACCAAGCCAGTGGCCACGACATCAGGTGCACCTGCGCAAAATAATGACATCCCATACAAGCCCGTGAAGCGTATCAACAGTTCCGCCTCTGCGACGTTAATAAGGTTTCGTTACCGAGAGTGAGATATACTTTCGGCATTTATAATAGAACGGTGGCTCTTTTTTTTTTTTTGGAACTGCGTCATCGCAACACGACCTGCATTGGCATTCTAACAACTATGTCAAATAATAAAACCGTCCGAATAACATGATACGATCTCACTAATTTGTGCATGCGAGTATTGTCTTGGGCCAAGCTAAAAAGGAGCACGCAGACTTACAGGCATTTGGATAAAAAATACCATTCTGAGTAGTGAGCACAAGGCACCAATCAACATTAGCGACGTAATGAGGATACGTTGGCTCGTGAAAAGCCTTAAAACACACATATACATCTGAGTGTCCATTATTTTAAAAAACGGATGAACAACACAGATAATGCATTTATTAGCATTTCAATAAAACCTCTTAGTCGTGCGCGTGGTTGTCCTTGCCCGTGATGAATAGGTGCGTGAAAAGGAACGAGCGCCCAGGACTTGTTGACATTTTCACGAGTCCAGTCGGAGCACTTAAGATGCCCGCTTGATAGATACGAGTGCTTTGCAGACAAAAGGAGGGCCAAATGAAGAATGGACATAAATGTAAAGGGGGATGGAGCATGTGGGAAACATCAGCAAGTGATGGGGCTGTCACAGCATTGGGAGAAATAAAAGAATGAAATACACCACAGAGAAAGAGAAAGACAGGAAGGAGACGGCAAGAGAAGAAAACGTGACCCTTTTTTTTTTTTACTGCTTTCAGTATAGCGGCTGATAGAGAAGCTCCCTGGAGGCCAATCTGCGTTTGAGCTCCTTCCACAACAGCTCTCTTTCCTTTTGGGCACCCTTCATGAAGCCTCGGTTCTCCTGGGCTCTCCGACTCAGGTAGGGCATCACCTCGTTCACTGGGCCGTAGGGGACGTACTTGTAGACTGGGAAACCCGCCTGGCCTGGGGTTGCAAGTCAAAAGGGGAAATGTAAGGTGCGGCTATTATTTTTGTCCACTAGAGGTCACCGTCCGTAGTATCTGTGACTGAATGCGCGTGACTCGAAAAGAGTCGGCTGGCTGTTAAGTAGCTAATCCGTTAGCCACTTTGAGGTCACGTTCAGACCAGCGAGGCTCATAGTACATATTGTAAAGGTGTTTTTTGTTTTCGTTTTTTTAAAGCCTGCCTGCGACGGTTGCTTTGTTCGTTCGGAAAACCCCCGAAAGAAGCTTACACCGATGCGAGACCCTTTCGAGTAGAACAGCGTGATTGACAAACGAAAACCCACAGCGGCACCTCACAGAGACAACTCGTCAATGCCGAGGTGCCGCGCTTTATATATGTCCCCACGTGGGCCTGCGATCCGCGGTCATGGTCAGACAGCCAATTCTGAATTTGGACTTGAAGATGTCGTAAGGTTAACTGTGACTCCGTGTATGTGTGTTTTGCTCACCTAGCGGGAAGCTGATCTGATCACACATGCCCAGAAGCTGGCCAAAGAAAACTTTGTTTTCTCTGGGCAATAATGCTAGCTCGTTCATTCTGAAGGCCAGATAGAAGAAAGAAAAAAAAAAGTCAGAGATAAGCGTTATGAAAGATTCACAAGAGGCAAAGTTAGAATGTACCTCCGCAAAGTGTGTTTCACTGTGTCCTCATTGTGGGAAGCCACCATGACATTGGCGTTCCTGTGGCGGGCAATCTCATCCAGTACGTAATCCAAACATCTGAATCGAAGAACATTTAGATGAACAACAACAAAAAATCGTGTATACACTTTATGATAATCAGTTTTGCAAAAAGATCAAGCTCGTTAAGCTTATGAAATCAGACAATGCTCAAGATCTTTCCTTTCACGCTTACCTGTGGTACATAACGTTGGTCGTCTCGTAATCAGGGTTGATGGGGTCCTCGTACTCCGATTCTAACGCCCTCTCCCGCTCCTGGTGCATGTAGGCCCCTCGCACCAGCTTGGCGGCAAAATGCCATCCCTGGCGTCGAGACAACTCAAGCGCCAACGTTAGGTTGTCAAAAGCGTCCTGCGCGCAAACGCTGAAGATCACCAACTCAAGTTCTCACGGCAGCAGACAGTTTAAATTGTGCTTCGGGACCTTCAAGTAGCATTGGTAGGTGTTGAAGATGAGCGGCTTGTCTTTGTTGTAAACATTTTGCGTTTGCAGTGTTAGTCTGTTGATGGCCGGCTGCATGTAGGTCTGTTCCGCATCCACCATCAAGCGGACGCCGTTCTTTACAGCGTGCTGCGTTAAAAAAAACTTGTCAGCACTATGTTTGACACCTAGTAATCATACACAGTAAGTGTCAGGCTCTGACAGATGACCTCAGCTAAAGTCTCCATACGCTGCAATATCCTTGTCATCTGTCCCTCCTCCTCCACGGTGAAGTCTTTTAGCAGCAGCTCCAGTTGACCAAGCTGAGCAAACAAGCAAGAAGAAGAGCATTAGATACTAATGGCTCCTAATGGAATGTCAAAGACAAGGTAGTAATTGAACTCCTTATCATTCGCTAACACAAAGTGTGCTTCCATTAGTATAATGACCTCCGCCGAAGGCTCAAAGGCAACAGGTGCGCTTTTATCGATTGCTTTGTCAGGGTCAGCTCGGTACAAAACGCACGGCGGGTTTCCATTTTGGTGATCATCTGAATGAGGGTGTTATCGTGATCATCTGAATGAGGGTCTTATCTCATTTGGGATTTGTTGAGATTGAAGTCATTATAGAATTTCACTCAGCCACAATTTTGCGAATATTGTGTGCGGATGTCACAAGATGGCGGCATGGTGAGGATCATAAAGTAACTAGAGCATGCAGCTAGCATGTACACAATCATGAGTAGTTAAACAACTCAATACAATCAAACTACCATCACATTGATAGTGTTAGTTAGCATACTAGCCAAAATAACGTGCTAGCACCAACTAATCAAAATAAAACTATCTTCACATTAGGCTCATTTACTATAATATTAGCTAGCATACTAGCCAAAATAACATGCTAGCACACTCGCCTTACACAAATCATGTTATTATGGTAAGGCATGGAAATTGTAACAACATAGTAGACTGCACAGACTACTAGCTCCATTAGAGCGAAGCAAATACATGTCCAAAGTCTGCGCTCCGCTGACTTTTGACTTGTGTATTTCAGCTTGACTGACCTGAACATTGGGGACAACAAGCAGGTCTGCCAGGTTTGCTCTGTCATCAAAGAGCCGCTCCCATTCCAGGAGGTCAATAGTTCTGCCAAAACAGAACATCAACAATATGACAAGCGTCCATAAAAAAGTTGTTTTTCAGCACTTTATGGTTTAGCTACTAGATATCTGCGTCATACAGAACATAAATCGCAGATATTAGATCCTGTTGGAGTTTGGTTAGGATCTCACCCTAACCCTGAAGCGTCCTCACTCCGTGCAGTCAACGCCTTGTAGAAGTCATCGTTGGCACCCACGCTGCTGAAAAATTCCTTCATGGATACATGGGCATTAAAAATGGATCAACGTAACAAGCTGAATGAGAGAATAATCAAGTCACCTGCATCTGTTTAAGATCCAACTTTCTCTCCAAGACATCTACGCTGTCTTTGCACTGCTTGGATGCCAAGAAGGTGAAAAATCGGCGCCATTTCACAAGGATCTCAGAGAGCTGGAGCTTGAAGAACAAAGATACCAGGTGAGCATTAAGCGACAACAAGAAGGGCGATTATTTGGATATCGGAAAGCACTCACCAGGAATTGAGGTCGGCCCAGGGCGGTCATTTTGATGGCAGAGAAGCCGTCCATTGAGCTCCCTCCTATGTTGGATCATTTTCACAGCATTTGATTGAAAAAGAATCCCATAGCTATGTCTTAGCTTAATGCTAACAAACAACTTTGCCTACCAGATGCCTGGATACATTTCATGAAGGTTTCCATATGTTGGTCGCATTTGCTTTCATCTGCATAGAAATATGTTTGGGAGCCACCAATCGTGTTTTTGTAGTTCTCGCCTGACGGTGACAAAAACAAAAGTACCTTCAGTCAAACAGATTCAAGGCTCAATTTTGATCAACATTGTTAGCTGTTATTATATCATGAAAGCTGCTCGTTTAGTTTTTTTTCTTATTCTTTCAACCCAAAAGCCATTTTTGTCTGATTTAAAAAAAAAAAAAGGAACAACAAAATGTATGAGACAGAGATGTGCTTTTTATGGAAGGACATTTTAAAGCAATTGTACCTAATAAAGACGACAGTGTACTATCAATTGTATGCAAGACAATTGAGTGTGAGGTGACTGACCTTTATCTGCACTGGCTGCACTTGAGCTAAATAAAAAGAAATAAGAGAGTTAATGAGTTTAACAATTAGAGTTTGATGTGCAACATTTTACCTACACTGCTTCAGCTGTTTTCTTCACCTTATTTTTTTGTAAACAGGATCACAGTAAACATATGCAACCGATTATTTATTTTGAACACAAATCTATCCATGTAAATAAATATTCTAGGCAAGTACATTTGCACAAATTCTCGTGATAAAATGGAGGTGGAGCCTTAGAATTATGGGGCTTTGTATTTTCTTTTTTTTTTTAAGGACACCCTGACTTGGCCCCCCCATGCAAGGAAAAAAATTCTAGCTCTGCCCGTGGTGGTGGAAGCAGCTTACGTCAGCGTCACTTCGACACTTGTACGGCTCTCTTTCCTTTTGACCTCCATTAAACATTTGAAATGTAAAGGGTCGTCGACGTTCTGAGAGAACGAGGCATTGTGCTGCGTGACTTCTGAAGGTCCAAATGGAGCGTCCTTGCTGCTGCCTTCTGGACACAGGCACTCACATGTTTGCCTTGCGCGCCTCATGTGACAAAATTCCTAACAAGTGAGACATGTCCTGTCTATTTCAATGTCAAGTTATAGTTTGTATTTGGCTTCAATATTCCTTGGGAATGAGTTCAGCCGCTCCTAAGATAATTCAATTTCCCAATAGAACCAATACGAAAAAAAGCTGTCCCGAATATTTTGGGTGCAACTTTCTTACTGCATCTGCGGCTCCTCCTCCTGGCTGATGTCCTCCTCCACACTGTAGTCCAGTACGGAGCCAACACCGAAGGCCAGGTTCTTCTGAATGAGCGGCCTGATGGCTTTGTGATCCTCGCCGGCCACAAACTGACCGTAAAAGGTCATTTTCATCAGCTGATCAAAGGCTTTCCGACCCAACACCTTCTTCCCCAAATCCATGATCTGAGCACAGATAGATACAGGATGATGTAACCTGAGAGCTTCCATGAATCATTTAAACACATTCAGTCTGGTGAGTTGGAAAGAACCACTGCGGACCGTTTTTTTTCTTTGTTTGTTTTTGCTTCGCTTCCCGGTTAATTGAATATTCTAACATGGCGGTACCGGTGACGCCTGATCACGAGTGTTTGACAATACTCGGCTGATGGGAGACGCTTCGGCGCTCACGTCACTCACAATGTCCCTGCAGCGACCGGTTGCCTCTCGACATGTTTTGAAGGCATCAGTCTTGCCTGACAAAAGTGCTTGCCGAAGACTTTTAAAGCAGCCATACGAACCTTAACGAGGAAGAGAAGCTTCTTATGCCAGGTAGAAATTCTTCTAAAACAAGGACGCGTAAAAATACGGAACCCCTTCAACTCATCCAGTAATGTGAGAGGTGGTAAGAGCTAAAGGGGAACCTTTTGAAAGCACTGTAATCTATTATATATATATATATATATACCTCATGAATATAGAATAATACAGCCTGCAAACGAAAAGATTGTCTGGGATTGTCTCCAAGTTCACTGTGAACCTGAACAGAATGAAAAGTGCAGCGACACCTCCAAATGATACTTTTTTGGATTAGAATTTGCGCTGCTTTTTTTTTTTTAACTCCTTCACTGCCGGTCCAGTTCAAATAGATCCGTGACGTCTATAGCCGTCATTGGCAGAGTTAAAAGACCCAACAAAGGGAATTCAGAGAATTGCTTTTAAATTGAACGTAGTTGAACGTTCTCCAGTGAAGAAAATCCAAAAGATCTGTGACGAGAGGGTGAAGCTAAATGAAAGTAGCGTGTGCCCACATGGGGACGCCGACCTGCCTGGAAAAACAAGTTGTCATTTGAGAGGTGGGCTTGCCTGAGTTGTTTTGCTCGTCTCACATAGCTAAGAATAAGGCCTTTTGATAAATGAGATGATCTTTTGTTGTCATCTCTGAGGAAGTGTTATGCCAGCGATTACGCAATTGCGCTTGAAGTGCCAACTTAAAGTATGGTGCAGTTATCAGACTGTTCATTAGGTACACCAGCTAGTGAGAACCAATAGAGGAGCTGTATCAAATGCTGTTATTGCAAAACTAAAAAAAAAGGTTGTTTTGGATTTGATATTGCTATTTTATAATAATAATCTAAAATGGTCTATTATGAATGATGTCATCATATCATGTGGCGCATGCATCTATAATCATTTGATAAGAAGACACAAAGAATTAGAAATGACTTTCTGTATATTTTGCTGCATTGTTTGTGCTCCAGTATTTGAAATTGAAGTGTCACGACCACAACGGCGATCTCTCACTTTGTTTCTTTGTTATAAAAGACAAAAACTG
Organism: Syngnathus typhle; assembly: GCF_033458585.1. NCBI lineage: Eukaryota > Metazoa > Chordata > Actinopteri > Syngnathiformes > Syngnathidae > Syngnathus > Syngnathus typhle. Next base: position 20,214,408 of record NC_083742.1, read on the forward strand.
ACGTTGCAAAATTGTAGTCTCAAATTTCAGGGCCTGTCCGGCGCTCCGGCTAACTTGATATAGTAAATATCTATTGTTCAGGTATACTACCTAAAGCGCTGTCTGGAAAGGGTACAGAATGTTCGCACTCTGGATGATTGATGTTTGTTTTGGAATGCTGCTTTCTCTGTATATGTTGTGGATGATTCATATGAGTTTCCTCATTTTACTTCCTCTTTCAGCACTCTGTACAGTACAGCAGATAACAAATAAATATATATACACACGTATACACACATGAATAAGTTTGCAATGGCATTAGGGGGCAGGGTAAAACTTTACCTCTTGATTCTTCTCAACCAGGAAGTCAAAGGAGCACATTTTGAGAACCAGCAGACTTCTCAGGAGCTCCAACGAGTCCTTGCTCTTATAAGCCTCTCTGGTCTGCTCAAAATCCACACATATCCCACCGCTGGCCCGTCCCGAAGCGCCATTGAGACGACCACCCGCGTCCACCTGCGTGTGTTGGCCTTGGCTGCCAGGGAGTTGCGGTCTTCGGCTGCCGAGTAGCCGCCTGAGGGGCGCCTCAGCCCGGGCTCGCGTGACAGCTACAGCCGGTAACATGAGAGAACACCACTGCGACGAGCTCCGGCGTGTTTTGAAACGCCGAGGGGGCTCGTCCTCTCCTTTGCATCAGTGGGAGTGTCTGCGTGACGCAAAGTTGCTTTGCTGACTTTGCAGGCTTGACGCACACACATGCAGTAGTACTGTTACACCTACAATGATTTCAACCAAGAAAAAGGCAAAAGTAGTTCTCAAAATAATTGCGCAAGATAGGACAACAGGAAGGGGGGGTAAAGGGAAGTTGTTGTTGTTGTTGTTTTTAATCGAAAAGAACGTAATAGACAAAGAACTTGGCCCAAAAGTCACTTAAACTACAATAATAATAGATCACATCATCTGTAACTGAGGCCACCCTTAAGGTTGGGAGTAGTGCAGGGGCCGTGCAAAGGGCGATGGGGTGGAACGCCGCCCCTCCCCTCCCCTCCCCTCCCTAAAATGAATCACTCCAAAATAGACTCAGCTTCTTTTGCTCTTTGTACAGTCTTCCTATTTTTAAAATGTCATTAAAACAACAATGCATGTGATGATGACCTTTTAATTCCCACCAAAGTGTACATAATGAAGCAGCACATTATGCTTTGCAACAGGTTCATTTACACGCGTTTAAAAAGCCCTCTGGGAGGTATAGCTTGTTTGAAGACATTTTGCGGGGGATCATTACCTCCGCCAAGGAGGGTAATGTTGTGTGTCTTTAAGCGCTAAGTACTTAAATCACTGCAGGCTTGTTTTCATGGGGGGCGGGGGGGCTGGAGCCAAAAAAAGGCCATTCAAGCCAAAAGTGTGAGGCTGTGCTAAGACAACATTGCGCAGTGTGCTATGTGTCCCCTTACTGGTCCATTAAAAAACATCATTTCAAAATTAGAGTATTGCATTGAATCTCTATCATTTGATTTTAAACATGCATGATAGTACAATTATTATTTCACTTTTATGTGCAATACAGTTGAATTCAATTGTTATTCGAGTTCAGTTTTTTCCTTTACCTACATTGAATGTTTATAATGTCGGAGCGGTTCAAACTTTTTGGTGTATTGATTGAGTACAGTACATTTCCTTTTTTTTTTTCATTTTTTAATATATAAATATATATATATTTATTTATATATATATATTATATGGTTTTTTTTTTTGGGGGGGGGGGGGGGTCAAAGTTTGAAAGTCACTGCCGCAGTGTCATCAGTAGGGGAGGCTATTGCCTAACCCCAAGATGTGTCAGTGATGCGCAACAGCGCCTAGAAACTACAAAAAAGTTCCACATCATAACAACAATCCGGTGTAATATTTGTTATTATCAGAAGGCTCAAATGACTTTACGATGACTTTGTTTCATAACTTAAGAGTCACGTGTTGCAGTTTTGCGTCCATAAATTAGAGGGCAGGGCAGAGGAGATGAGATGAGATGGTGTGGCGCGCACGCTACGTAAATTTGGTGGCGCACACAGCCAAAGACAGAGTAAGAAATCAGGAATTTCCCTCCTGCCACTCCTGAGAGCTCAAGAGAGGACAAAAGTCAAGTAGCTCTCCTCGGAGGGCCACGGCCAAAGCTGGAGCGACCTTCTACTTTTGGACTTGATTTGACTTTCCCACCTCGGTTCGTCATAAGGGAAGTGTGACTTGTTCTTCCGTCAAAGTTTTGCACGCCCGCCCGCCCTCATTTAGTTCATGGAAGTAACGGTGCAGCAGCAGCCTACGAGGAGGGAAAGTGACTTCTTTGATTTGGCCAAGTTTGGAATCCTTGCGGATGGCGTTGTAGCACTTTGGAACAAGTCATTTGGAGAAAGATTTGGATTAAGTGCGCCAAAGCAAACTTTGTGTGTGGAATAAAAAGAAGAGGCGTCCAGAAGGATGCTGCTGCTTGTACGATGGAAGTGAAGAACTTTTTGGCTTTTGTGGCGGTGCTTTGTCTCGTTTTTAGCTTCGCTGAGGGTCAAAAGCTGCGTCCCAAAGGCAGAAATGTGTGCAAAGTTGCTGGGTAAGAGCTTCGCGCATTTGAATGATGACGAAAAACAACGCACTTTTCTTTGCGCTTTTTTTTTTTTTTAACTTTCTTCCTCTGTGTTTTGTCATGGCTCCGCAAAACCATCCATTTGCATAACAATTCGACTTTGTGGCGCAAATGTCCTTTTTTGACTTGACTTTCTTCAACTCCAACACGAGTTTCACTTTTGATTTGAAACACTCGCTTGTTTGAAACGAGCAAGTCTTTGATTTGCTGTATTTGATTTAAAGAGCTTTATTTCGAGCGGTTTTTCCACAGTCCAGTTGATCGCTGTAGCAGGAGCAGCAGCAGGAGCAGCAGGAGGAGGAGGAGGAGTCCGTCGGTTGCAGCGGTTTTACGGACAGATGTGGACATCTGCGTGGAGCCGTCTTTTCGTTGTGCGGCAGTGGGGGGCGCTGTTGTTAGCCCAGCGAGAAAAACCATAGCGTTTTACAAGTGTTGCAATGACGCCAAATCATTTTGCATCCCTGCAAACGTTTGACACGTGCTACTGCTCGCTGTTTAATGACACGGAGATTGGTTGAAGCTTGACTTTTGGGCCCACATATTTGAGTCATCCCTATTTTGGGTTGCTTTGTGTCTATTTCCAGCACAGGCCTGTCCCACTTGACCACCTCTCTCGTTTGTCATCTCGCCCTTTCATTGGATAGCCCACAATGGCTGCGTCCGCCGCTCTCGGCGAACTGATTTTCCCCAGTATGTTCTTTATTTGCTCTGACCGCAGTCTAATGAATGGGGGGAAGCAGTTAAGCGTTTATCATCACATGTCAGCATTTCCAGGGGCTGTCAACTGTTGAATGTCAGCGATGCCTTCAGCACTCTCTGGACCCTCTCGCTCGCTCGATATGGGAACGCTTGTGACGAGTGAAACGTTGATATAGGGAGTCTTTGTTTTTGAATCACTAAAGCAGCCATCATGGGTGTTTTATTTGAACAAAGTGCCTTTTCACTCTGGGCCAGGAGAAAAAAGACATACTCCAAAATGGAAGACTAAAGAATAGCACCCGGGTGAAAAGGTCAGCAAGGGTCAACTGTGCACACGTTTGTAGTAGTTTGTCATGATTTGGAATCATTGGCACTTGCACAGAATGAGTTGAATCCAGGCACCAGGCGTAATAAAGTCAGAGAGGCATGGTTCCAAAAAGTCCTCTTTCAATGCAAGCGGAGGTTGATCTTTACCACACGCCTATTTGTCAGAATAAAAAAAAAAACAGCGTCACTCCCTGAAGCCAGCTGCCATCTTCAAACACTTTTGGGGCAGCTGATGTGTTGCAGAGGCCTCGCAAAGGTCGCTGTCGTGGGAGGAAGAGGAGACAAATCTGTCCTTTCCTGACAGAGCCCCCCCCAAAAAAATGGCAGCAAAGTGTTATGTATTTAGACTCCTTCACTGTTTTCTCTCCAAAAGGCCGGCAAAGGTTAAAGAGGATGAGAAACACAGAGCGAGAATTACAATCGGGAGGCTTTTTGAATGTGCCGTACTGATTCCGACTCTAAAATCAGCTGGGTCAAAAAGAAACGACCGCATTTGGGTCCAAAAGAGGGGCGGAGCCAAATGGTGAATGATTAACCCATAAAAAAATGCAAATATTTTCTGGATGTTTTGTGGGTTATTCTTTCCTATTATTTTGGACCCAGAAAGTGTCTCATTCCCTTTTTCAGCCATATTGGGTTATATTGCTTTTTCTTTTTTTTTTTTACACTGCATAATTCATATCATTCGACCACCATGCGCATCACACTGATAATGCCTTCGAGTGTTTGATCCCTCCAGCAAAAGAGTTGGGTGCGGTCGCAGCAAATGTCTGTATGTTTCACAACAGGTGCCTGCCTCATTAACCCCCGACCGACCCTGACCCAACCCCCTCGCTCTTATTTACACTTTGGGAATTCTTTTCCAGGTCTCCGGGGTTGGTGTGCTGCAGCGGCTGGGCTCAGCTAGGAGATGAATGTCTCAAACGTACGTAGCAAGCGTGCAGCACGACGATTCAATGAAATGTATTTATTTATGATTCATGTATCAGAGAAGCATGCTGTTAATAATCCTGCCAAATTGAAATGATTCAAAAATTATAAAACGAGGCTGAAAAATTAGTTCCTACTTGTAGCAATTTTTTTTTTCATGACTCAACATCCCCGCGCTTCTTTCTGTCTCTAGTTTTATGATGAAAATCAATGGCGGGCCGATAAAAATGTGCAACGTGCTCCAAATACGTAATCTCGAGCCCGACCAAACTGTGGACACCTGTACCGTTGATGCAATTGGGACGTGTTTGAATAACGCAGCCGCTTTTTCTTTCTTTTCTCTCAGCTCTCTGCCAAGGCAACTTCACCTGTAAGGAAAACGAGGTGTGTGTCAGGCCTAACGAATGCCGCTGTCGTCACGGGTACTTTGGAGCGAGCTGTGACACAAGTAAGTCGCCCGCCGTACACTACCTTGTCAATATTCATTCTGTATAAAAGTCTTAGGCCACTTCCAGCTTTGTGGTTTTAGTTTTGGCTTAAGAGTCAGTAGTTAGCTTCGCTCGCTAACTGGTAGTATTATGCAATCAATTCTTCCCAGAAAAAGTCTTTAAACAGTTAATGGCCTCTCCCACAAAATAAACACCAAACAAACAGGATTGTGTATTTTAAACAACCTCATAGATTTGCCTTAAGACAGTTTGTTTAGCTCAATGCAAAAGAGCAAAGACGGGCTAGCAAACCGCCTCCGTGAGAACTGGCCAGTCAAGTTGATGTATGTCTCCAAACAGAGTGTCCGGCCCAGTTCTGGGGTCCAGACTGCAAGGGCAAATGTAACTGTCACCCCAACGGTCAGTGTGACGACTTGACCGGCAAGTGCACGTGCAACCACAACCGCTGGGGGCCCAACTGCGAGAACTCCTGCATGTGCCAAAAGGGCAAATGCGACCAGGACACGGGCTTCTGCACGTGTCACCCGGGGGTCTGGGGCCCTCAGTGCAACAACAACTGCTACTGCAGCGTCAACTCAATGTGCGACCCCATGACGGGACGCTGCCTGTGCAATCCCGGCTGGACGGGGCGCAACTGCGCCATCCAGTGTAACTGCAACAACTCGCCGTGCGACCAGTTCACCCAGCGCTGCCAGTGCCGAGAGAGGATGTGGGGCCCCAGATGCGAGCGCTACTGCCAGTGCGTCCACGGCAAATGCAACCTGGCGGACGGCTCGTGTACCTGCACGCCGGGCTACCGTGGCAAGTTTTGCAGAGAGCCCTGCCCGGCTGGCTTCTATGGACAAAACTGCAGGAACAAGTAAGGAACCTTTTGAGCCACAAGGCCCTTCTTGGAATGAAAGACTGTTACTAGCAAATCGTTTGATCGGAATAAAATGGGAAAATAAAAATCTCCCAAAATCCAAGAGCAATAGACTAGAATAGTAAATGGTCAATTATTTTCCTACATTGCGAGGTGGATCCGATTTAACAACATAAAGACCTGAAAGGTAGCGATAAAAAGACCAATATAAACCAAAAAAAAGTTTGAATTCATTTAAGTGCACCATTCAAGATCAATTTGGTGTTCTCCTCGCTATGAGCTGCCTCGATTATACACTACATAAAAACACAGCCTTGAGCAGTGTCAAATGGTTTATATTATTTAAAAAGAGTCAAGCCACCCAATTAAAGTTGAGTGCACAGTGACTAACGGCAGCACTGATTATAACAAAACCATTTCCGTATCCTAAAAAGCATCTGCTAAATCGCACGCGAGGAGGTCGTCATAAAAAGTAGCTCATACCGGCAGTAGCAAAGTAAAACACAAAACAGACTTTAGTAATGAAAAGAACTATCCGAAAAAATAGATCGAACCCAAATTCCGTTAAGTACATGGTGGCAACAGCCAAGAGGCTAAATCAAGCGCAGGGAACGTTCCGTTGGACAGATGCTAACCGTTTGCGCACCTTATGCGCCGCCGCCGCCGCCGCATGATTACTTGTCCTTTTATCGTTTCAGTGAGATGTGAAGATATACGGCGCAGATGATAAGCCTTAAAACAGACTTAATGGGGCGGCCGTAAAGATTTGGGAATGGGTGTTCGCATTATCCCCTAACCATTAAAAAAAGCCATTTGGGCCTTAAGTGATTTACCTTTCATGGACTGCGCACCTCGTACGATTCAGACGCTATAAACCCAAAAAGATTCAAGTTACGATTCAATCTTATTCGTCTCATGAAACCATCATCGGCGCAACGCGGCTTTAAATCAACCTGCTTCATTCTAACTGGCTCACACAATTTGAGGAATTGCAACTCCTTGTTCCTCAGGTGCGGCCACTGCAAAGGCCAGCAGCCGTGTAAGGTGACGGAGGGACGCTGCGTCACCTGCGAGAGAGGCTGGAACGGAACACGCTGCGACCAGATCTGCTCCAAAGGCTACTTTGGCGAAAACTGCCAGGAAGTGTGTCCCGTCTGTAAGGACGGCCATCACTGCGATCACATTCAGGGCAGGTGCTCGCACTGTAACCCCGGCTGGATTGGGGACAGGTAGGAAGAAATTTCTCCCCCCCCCTCGAATATGTGAACAGCAGGCGTTGAAACTTTTGACCACTCCCACAGCGGTGCACCCCTCCCTCTTACGGTTTGAAATGAACAACATTGAATCCGAAATTGATATTCCGCAAAGGTTTCAGCCCAGCTCCTGAAGCCAATGAAAAGGAGTGAATACAAGGGGGAATCTTGGAATGATCGACACATCCGCCAGATCGAAAATTGTTTAAACACACAACGGCAGCCACTTGAACCACTAGCCGCAGTAATAGTGACTGGAATGACACCGCTGAGCTTGCTAATGAGCGTTCTGAGGTTGCGTTCTTCTTTTGTGTGACAGGTGCCAAGTGCCATGCCCCAACGGCACGTACGGCGACAATTGTGACAACAACTGCAGTCACTGTTTCAATGGAAACTGTCACGGCGTCACCGGAGAGTGCCTATGTGACAGAGGATTTTACGGAACCTAGTAAGTGGCCAGCATCCAAAAGAGAGTTTTTTTTCCCTCCATTCTTTCAAAGGGTATTTTGATCATAAGCTAGATTGTTGATAGCTTGTCGCTAGCTGCCATGAAAAACATGGGCTGTGGTGACCACCAGGCTGTAAAAGAAAACTCTGTATTCATTATAAAAGACTTCATTAATGAAAGAATAAACAATGTCACAGGTGAGCCACTTCCTTTTCAGACAGAAAAGAAAACAAATCCACCTGCTGATGTCGTTAAAAAGTGCTTGAATTTGCTCTGGTTGTCCAAAAAGTGACTCGCTTGTGTTTCAGCTGCAATATGACGTGTCGACCCGGACAATATGGAGTGAACTGCAACCAAAGCTGCTCTTGCCACGACAAGAACTGCGACCCCGTTTCTGGTGCCTGCTATCTTCGTAAGAAAATATCATGGCTTTCCAATTCGTCCTCAAACGTGTGTGTGCTTATGTGATTGAGACTAAAAAGATGTTTTCTTCAGATGTTCAAAAGGCCATCTGAACTGACTCTTAAGTGACTAACGTTTGGCTGTACACGCAGTCCCAACAAACATCTTCTGCAGCCTGTAGTGGGAGACTTTACACAGCAAAGTTCTTGATAGCTTTTCCAGACTGGTGTCGCGGTGCGTTGCGTTTTTTTTTTTTTTTTTTTGGCACCTCTCCCGTCCAGTCAGAGCAATAGGAAGGAAGGGGATGGAGAAAAAGGAGAAGGAGGATGAGTGGACTGTTTCATAATTAGTCATGATGGCAGCAGCCAGGGAGGACATTGTTGAAAAGGGCTCAAGCGTCGCAGCGGCAAGCTAGCTAGCGGTGATCAAGTCAGACCTTGTGATGCCCTCGAGCGTCTTCCTGTCCTTTATTCCCCGACTGCCGTGACCACACGCCACAACAATTCATCTTGTTTTTATGGGACCTGTAAAAGCCCGAGGGACAGCACAAGTTACCTATTAAAGCCGCTATATGGAACTTGATCGCAAGCCACGCTAGCTTGTACTAGCCGGATAGCATCTCTGCCGTTACCGTGGCCCTGCAAATCCGTGACTTGAGCTTAGCGTCCAGTGTGTACGCTCGTTCGGCAATTAAGCAGCAATCCATCAAAAGTAAAGATCGTCAGGATGCTTTCATGGACGACCACAGAGATCTGAGAATATTTACTGATGAGAGGCGGGAAAAAAAACGTGTACAATTTTTCATCAAAGTAGCAAAACAATCAGTCCATTATCAAAATGATGATTGTAATCAATTAGTGGTCGATTCATGGAATAAGTGTTGCACCTCTGCTGTCATTTGCAACGCCTGTTGAAATATTTGCAAAAAGCTCAGTCGATATTAATATGTTTTGCGGATGTTGGAGGAAGCCGAAGTCCAATCTGGCCCAAGGGAGTGACACGGGTGATGTGTTTTTACTGGATGGTTTTTAATTTAGGCTTTCCATTTTTTTCCTGCACCGCACGATCCCGAAGTCATCGCGTCTCCTTTTTTTTTTTTTTTTCTTTCTTGCTGCAGAGCCTAACCAACGGATGGGCGTGATCGCGGCCGGGACACTCGTCTCCTTTTTGCTGATCGTCCTGTTGTCCCTGCTGTGCTGCTGCTGCCTTTGTCGACACAAAGATGACCACAAGTGAGTGACGCATAGGTGTCGGTCGCTCACGTTTGATTCCCAGTTGCCTCTTATGAAGAAAAAAAAAAATGGATGTGGGATTGTTATTGTCTCACCAGGTGGCATCTTATGAGGGGCTAAATTCATGTAAAGTGCAATTGTGTGTTGATAATGCTGCACAAGGAGCAATGTGCGCAAGCCTCAACGCAGGGGCCAAGTCCAATAAACCTTCTTTTAAATGATTCATTTAGATTTCCATGCTGTCATCCTAGCTCAGATCTAACCCAGACAACTCTTCCAACAGCAAAAAAGCCAAGCGGATCCTGTGCGGGCGATTTAGCCGAATCAGCACTAAACTTCCCCGTATTCCACTGAGGAGACAGAAACTGCCAAAAGTAGTTGGTAAGCCCCAAAACTTTTGTTCACGTCCCACACTGAGCAGCCAGACGTTGTCTGTCTTTTTCTTTTTCTTTTTTCAACTATGCTTTCTGGTGCAAAAAAAGAAAATCACATCTTTTGAATCCTTTTTACTTTGTTCAAAACGTCAAACTTCGACAGTAGCACGTTTTATTTTTAGTCCTTTCTAGGGTGTGGGAATATATATATCTATATATCTATATCTATATATATATGTATATGTATATATATGTATGTATATGTATGTTTATTTATTTATTTATCTATTTATCTATTTATCTATTTATCTATTTATCTATTTATTTATTTATTTATTTATTTATTATATATCATTTATATAAATTCCCTGACCTACATTTGCTATGGCAAAAACTCCGAGTGATGAAAGAGTTAAAAGTCGATGACCTAGTTTCTTTTCCACGTCTGAGCAGCATGCGCTTCCTAAGTGATCCAGCTGATTATTTAAGCTCCAGTCTGACTCCATTGTGACCTTGTTCTGCGCCGAGACAGGCATGTCTTTGTCATCACAGTGTTGGATATCAAAAGCACTTGTTTGGAGAGGAACGAGTCTGTACCATAAAAGTCAGGAAAAGGAGAAAACCCAGTTGGTCTTTTTTTAACAGAAAAATGCTATGTTGCGTTTACAGCGCCATTAAAGAAATATGCGGAGCCTTTACGAATGTTTCCAAACGCAAAGATTTTTTTTTTTTTTAAAAAGGACTTTATTATACTTGCTGGTTTGTCCTATGCATCATTTTGGGCCACAGAAAGTTGGCTGCCAGCCTTTAGAAACTCTCGACTGAGGCTTCGCAGTCCTTCACACACACATTCCGGAGGGGGCCCGACGGGGCTGGAAACAGGAAGTGGTCAAATTTACCCCAGCCCGTGTCAGAGCTGTGATTTATCCCCGCCAGGGCCAGTGGCAACAGATGTGGCAATGTAGAATGAAAAAGGAATCGGGCGGGAGGAGGGGCGACGTTTGCTTACTTGCAAGGGGAACGCTCGAGTGTGTCACCGAGCCCCCTCCTGGCATCGCTGAACATGTCGGCTTTACTTTTTGGCATGCCGCTAGAAGCATATTTACCCCACGCCCTCCCTCCACTTTCACGTCGGCCGAGCATTCCTCGCATCCTTTCGCGTCCAAATGTTTCCTCACGGATGAGTGCGTGAGTAGAGCACCACCCCATTTTTGGTTTTTTTTTCCCCTGCAGCTGGATTAATCCCAGGACACTTGACCGTGATTGCAGATGTGTGCATTTGCAGCAACATTCCACTTCACATTTGGCCCCTTAATTGGCCTATAAACTGAGTTGCAAACATTCTCACACCCTTAAGACGTACTCCCTCTGATGCTCTGGTTCAACTCATGTTGTTTATATGTAAATACTTTGCTCTAAAATCAGCAGTTCCCAAATATTTTGGAAAAAAACATGTTTGTGTTTCTTTACCGTTACGAAATGGAACATGTCCCCATTTGCGTAGCCCAGTATTCAATTCTAGCTTTTTCTTTCCCTCATTGAGCAACTGTGTGGTTGAACTTTGCAGCTGCGACGTGTCAGTAATGCCCTTTAGTGTGGACAAGGATCTCAACGGCGTCCAGTCTGCAGAATAATCCGTCCCTCAGGACCCCGGAGGGTTTGCGTGAGCTTATTTTCAAGAGCGGCATGCATAGTGGATCACGTTGCAAATTGTCCATGTGTTGTCTTGTTGACTAGCGTAACTGCAGTGCTTGCATAGAGGAGCTGCTCTGCATTCCTTAGTTCCTGCCGATGGGCTATCCAACAAGGAATGTTTCACATTCATTCCCCTTAGCTCACAAATGAGTACACTCAAAGTCTCTGCAACACAAGCAAACGACACATTTGACATGCTTGTGTTGGATTAAGGCTGGAAAGGAAAAATAATGTCACGTTTTTTTTTTTTTTGTGGGAAAACAATGAAGTGAATGCGGCTCTCCACAAAGACGTCTTCTTAACAACCCTGACAAATCTGATTGATTAAAAAATTATTCATAGAGGCTACAAAATCACAATGAGAGGTGCTAGTCATCGGTTAGCTAACAAGCTAACAGCCCTCCAAATGAGCAGCAGGCTCGTCTGTGGCGTCACCTCATGTCTTGGGAATTTAAATAACACCACCAAGCTGGGCTGCGAATTGAGGCATACAGAGAAGATGCATTTCGGGAGTGTAGAGCTACCTAGCTAGCTTGCTAACTACATAATGTCCAGACAGAAATGGGACACGTATTAAATAAATAGCACTACCATAATACTCTGAACTTCAGAGGCGTATCTTTCCTGAAACTTGAGGTCAAACGTCAGAAATGTATGACCTCACAGTGGTTTGGCTTCATAAATCCCACTGTGTATGCTGCTTCCTTCAAAGGATCAATATATTCTTTGTAGCCTCTTACAATTTGGAAGTTGTTGTGAGAGTTGGATAAGTGTTGTATTTGTGTTATTGGTGGCACTTAGCTACAATTCAGCTTTGCTGCTGTCTCCAAAGCAGTTGATCCATAGTCATCCGCCAACTTACTGATGATGGCATGTGGCATCAATCCCCATTGACCAAAAATCACAGCCACTCTGTTAACTGACACGTAAACCCAAGCGCAAGTCCATTTCCTAGCGCTCGGCAGCCGTCGGGAGAGCAGAGTGTCGCTCTTGTAACGTGGTACAATACCCTCTCGCTGACCCCTGAGCTAGCTTCTGCGTTTGCTTTGTGTTGCCAGTAGCCCACCACGACCCCGAGCACAATTTCAACTGCAGCTTCATCGAGCCCCCCTCTGTAGCCGAGCAGCCCTCCCCTTCCTCCTGGTCCTCCCAGGAGTCCTTCTCCTCCTTTGAGAGCGGTGACGAGGGCCCGGTTTACTGCGTGCCCCATGAAGGTGAGTCATCGCCAGGAATAAATAAGCACATTGCTTATCTGCACTGACGCACACGTATACGACACGTTTCATGTGTTGTTGGCATGAGAAGTGCCCCCCCCCCCCCACACTCACACATGCACAAGGTTTGTGAAGATCCCCCGATGCGGTGACTCATTCACTTCTGCAAATCTCATTATGTGAGCCGTGCCTCTCATCATGTGCCATCGGTGTCTTACTTTGAGAGAGAGGGAGAGAGGGAGAGAGAGAAGTCTAAACAGGAAACGATATGGTCAAGTCAGCATGCGGCTGGAATCCAAAGAGAACTTCTTGATGTTGGGCAAAAAAAAAAAGATTTCCATCACTTTCCATGCAGGAAGTGCTGGATTTGTTGGATCAAGTTTCCTTATTCTTTCCAACATAAAGGGTTTATGAAGAATTAGAAGACTGACCATATCTGACGGGTCAAATCTCTCTCTTCCCATTCTCACGTATGTCAAGAAGTCATTGCTGACAAAAGGAAAATCTTAAAACGGGATCCACCGAAGCCAAATAAAAGACTTAGGTCCCCCTCCAGAACCAGAAACTGCTATTATATTCTTTGGAAGCCCTTGAAAAAAGATCCCGTTTGAGCACTTGAAAACTATTTTCATTTATTTCCGCCTTACCGTTATCAAGGAAAAATGCGTACAATCCTGCTAAGGCCATGACATCGTAAACATTGAGCTGCCTTAATATCATTTTGATTAGCCTTTTCATTTGCATTTGGTGAGATGTTATCCCTTCAGAAATGAGGGCATCAGAATCAGACATTGGCATCTCAAGAGAGCACCACTCAGGAACATTTCCAGTCACCCTATTAACCAGCATCAATGTATTTGATTAGTCATGCAAATTGATGTCAATGTGCCACAGAATCGGTGAATGAAAGCAAGGAGAAGCACAGTCCGGAAACCGAGAAGCCTGAAGCCGCCCCCGCTGATGAGGATGCGGGAGAGTACACCTCCCTGAAGGATACCGGTGTCACCAAACCAGAGGGCGGCGATCCACCCACCGTAAAGTCCTCAGACAGCGAAGGTTCCACCAGCGGTTCCGAGTACGCGGCTGCGACCCTTTACGCCCGTATCGCCCGTCTCTCCAAACAGTCCAAAGAGGATGACAACAGCGGCAAAGATGGGGACTTAGCAAACCCAGAGTACAAGCGCAACGGAAAACCGCCACCGTCACCCGGTCGGCCCAAACCCCGACCGCCAGACCCTTCGACCAAGCCAAAGGTGTCGTGGATCCACGGAAGCACTCCCCAGCCGGACCAGCAAGGACAGGGGGGCATGAAAGCACTTTCCGTTCCGAAAGAGAAAAAGCGTAGCTCCAGTGACGTCTCCGCCAAGAGCGAGAAGAGCAACGATCAGCAAAGGAAGAAGGAGGGTGACACCAACAGCTCACCCAGTAAACACAAACCTCTGCGAGGCAAGAAGTCTGGGGATGGCCACAGCAGTCCCAGTCACATGGAGCACATCAACGGCGTGGTTCAGAACGCCCTCAGGAAGATCAGTCATTTCCACAGCTCTTCGTCCGAGAAGAAGAGTGCCGATACGTCCAAAGAGACCCCTAAGGAACCCCCTAAGAGCCCCAAGGTCATCCATCCCCACATGAACTCTGAGGCCGCCACACTCCTGGCTGCTCAGCTCAAGGAGAAAACCCAAAGCATCAACAGGAACGAGGGGACGGGGCTGACCAAGACCAACGGACTATCCACGCCCAAGGGAACCCGGGAGAGGCCCACACCTCCGCAGAAAGCCAAGAGGACCCCTTCCACCGGCTTGAACCAGCAAGGTGCCACTAAGCCACTGATTCCCACCTCCAGCAGCCTCCAGAAGATGGTGGCGCCCATCACCACTGACCACGGGAGCCCTGAAGCCAAGAGCCCGGAAAAGCAGGACTTGAACGGCTCGAGGCCGGGGGACCCGTCGACGGATGCTACGCCCAAGAAGACTCCCATTAAAAAGCCTCCGAGGAAGAAAGGCAAGGAGGCTACTTTGGACACGGCAGAGAGCAAAACACCGCAGCAAAAGACAGCCATCATGCCACCCCAGATTGTCAAGTAAGTGTAAGTTTTCTTTCACAAATTGGCAGCAAAGAGACCAAAAATGGATTTGCCGGAAACTGACACCAGAACCTGCCATTAATGCTACATTCAAGAAAACCGGGACCTCAGTCTGACCGATTTCAAATCAAAGTCAAATACAAATCTGTCAGCTACTAGTGTCGCGGGGGTGCATAGCTTCGAACTCGAGTTGTAATCGGTTGTACTTTTTCTGTTCATAAATGTGCAACTTACTTGTTTTCTGGAATGCAGCGTTCGTCAAACCAGTAGCATTCTGTTTTTCGAGTCCTTTTCACAGGTACTAATCGTACCGGTTCCTTCAAACTCATTCTCATATTTCTGTGGACCAGCATGCGCGATTTGAAAAAGCAAAATGGTTTATTGCCAACCAAAGGATATTTTGCACCTGGGCTCAGCAAAGCTCAGCAATTCACAAAAGCGGAATTGACAGTCATGCTTGCCGTCCAGACGCTCGTAACCTAGAAACAGAAAGCTGCCTTGGTGCTTTCTTGTGACCTATCGTGTTTCACTCGTTCCTAAACTGTGAAAACAAGTCGAAAAATAGATTCGGAGCAGACCCTCTCCATTCGGAGTGTCAATTCACCAGAATGTTGCGCTCGGCTGAGAAATCAACATATTAAGCTGAAATCCGAAGCCGCCGTTGAGCTGCGTGAACTTTTCATCATGCTTATAAAACATTTTGAAGCATCCATTTTCCAAACCACAGCCATCTGGAGTTTGCGCAAGCTGCATTTAATAAAACAGAACCTCAAGTCTAATGTTTTGCCTACCAACGCTTGCGTCAAGGGACGGACGGACGACTGTTCTCTCAAAAACAGATCAATGAATGTGATAAGAACCTTTGCTGTTGTCTGTTTGTGTCGTCAGGTTATAATAAAGACGTAAAAAAAAAGGATTGCCATGTAATGCTGAAGAACCAAGCTGCTTTTTTGGGGATGAAACTTAATGGTAGCGTGTTGAAGTGTGCCTCGACTGTGGATCAGTTTAAGCAACAGAAGCTAGCAAAAAAAAAAAAAGCTCCTTAGCCGGCGATAGCTTGTTAGCTAGTGTCCGTTGTTTGTGTTGCTTTTAAGCAAAATGGTGGACTCACAGGTACTTCGACTGGAATGATTTTTGTTTTTCAAGAGGAAACGGTTCTTTGTTCAGGGTGTTGTTGGATAGCTACGATGAAAGTTTGTCTTTTTAAGGTACAAGTTCCCAAGTTACTTTTGCAGCGTCGCGTATACATTGTGTACTTTTTACTCGTTATCTTTGTAAGCTGTGCTTATATGACCTTCTGTGTTTTTTTGTTTTTTTTTCTCCTTGTCTTAATGAACTGGCTTTCATGTTGAATCTTACGGAGGACTATGAGGACCACGCTGAAAAGAAAAATTGGGAAATTAAACTTAAATGAACTTAAATGTCAGCCGCTGTCTTTAGGGACGTAGAGTCGTCGGATATATTCTTCAAACGATCCTTGTTGATGAAATGAGGTCAATCCGCTTAGTTCTTTCTCAGGAACATGCAAACGTTTGCACAATTACATTTATTCACATTTTGTTGTTTGGCGAACAGTTTCAAAATTAAAAAAAAAAAAAAAAAAGACATTCTGTTTATCGGATGCTAATGTTAGCTAATTTATGCGTCCTGCAAAACACACGGCAGCTCGGCTTACCTTTTGCCTTTGATTTATTGTTTGACCACTTTGCGTCCAGACTGCAAACGAACGGCGCTTGACAAAAGTCCCGAGCGATTTACAATTCAATCATTTCTTTCGAGCGTTGACCTAATAATCCTTCGTACTGTTTCTTTGTTGTCAAATTGCATTGTGTAATGTTCACATTGTTGTTCTCTGTTATGTTTGTGGAACACTTATAACTGCATGATGCAGAGTATCATTTTTATGGCATTAAGAGCTGCACGGGAAAACTGTAACCCCCAACTTGCCCTTTTCCATGCAGTGAACTCATTACAGATGATTGTACAATTGATACCACTGACCTATCGTTGCCTACATAAAACCGTGACTTGTAAAAATGGTGTGGCAGTTTTTCAATTTGACTGGCCCCCGTCTGTTGTTGTTTTTTTTCCTCTCTCAACAGGATGCATTTGTGTACAGAAGGGCCTCAAATGCTTCAACACAGTTAGCAGCTGTAACGTGTTTGTTTTCTTCATGTGCGTGTTTGGAAGTACCTATATTTGTGTACCGTCATTAAGTCGCTGTTCTCATCATTTACATACCTGGAATAAAAAAGAATCAATAAAAAAAAAAAGCAATTCAATGTCACTATTGTGAGACCAACTGTAGCTTTTTATAATGATAACTAATAACTTAGGTTATGATGAAGAATTGGGGGAAAAGGTTTGAAGCACAAATTGTCATTTGTGTCAAGGTTTCAATGACTAGCTGTTGAATCCGTTCTAGATCATTTATTGTGGCCTTCTCGTGGCCGCGTGACCCACATTCAACTTTCCAAACAGCACTCAGCTAGAATATCTGTGCTGTTTGGAGAGTCCCAGTGTTGTACCTGAACGTGTTCAATCAACAAAAGTTTATGAACAGCTCGCAGCACCTTTTTTTTTGGGGGGGGGGGGGGGATTTTGGAAAGAAAAGAAACTTATTTTATGAAATTTCAATTATGAACTGAACAAGTTCATTTTAAAATGTATCAACTGACCTTTGAACTGGTTTGTGTAGTTCCCAACACTGGAGAGAGAATCTATATTGACTCACAATCCAATGGACGTCTGATTGTCTTTGATACGTGACCCTTTTCAGGGGTCCCGGGATGGACGAATGGTGGCTCTTCAAAGAGGCCAAGGAAATCGGGGGACTGTTAGTTTGGATCACTCCAGAATAGGAACAAGAGCTCCTTTCACAGTGGAAACAGAGGAACGTCTGTAATGAGACGCAATCACGCGCTGCATGTATGTCTTGCCGAAGGGAGAGGATAGACTAAAGAATGGCTGGAGAGGTCATGTGATTTCTAATTGGAGCCAGAGAGCAAAGCGGTAGCCGGCCCGGCGTACATTTTCATCTCTTTCCTTTCTCTGTCCCCCGCTCTGAATTTGATTATCTTCGGAATAATCTCGTCTGTCTTTTCTTTTTTTTTTTTTAAATACTTGGCTCCGTGTAATTGTTTTGGCTCTGTGACCCAACAGCATACAAAGGAGCGACTATCCGCTGCAAGGCAAAGTGTGGTCAAACGCTTGTGGTTAGACATGGGGGGGGTTCAGTGACATGTACTCTGCCAGTCCAAACATGACATGGAGCACGCCAGGCCTATAGAAACAACAGCGCTTCGAAAACGTAGCCACCAATGAGTCAGCCAAAAAAAGGCCGCGGACCCAGAAAAAGCAGTCCCAGAGTTTCCATGGCAACCAGAGTCGATTGGAACCACATCTGGCAGCCATTTGAGTCCCCGCGAGGAGAGGAAGAAAGAAATTTATGAGCGAGGGGGAAAAAGACAAATATTTTCTGCAATGCAAAGCAGAAAGAAAGCCGAGTCGAGTTACACTTGAAAGCGCTTGAGAATTTTCATTTGAGTTGAGAGTCGATGATGGATGAGGCTTCACTCAAACTTGTGTAAGTGGAAGAAGCATTTAAGATTTTAGACTTTATACTCGCTGCCAGTAGGAATGATTTCATTGTTGATTATCCGACTGACTTTAAGAAGATACGAACGCTTCGTCATTTCCTGTTCTCCCGTCATTTCCCTTACTAGATACCAGCAGATATATATTTTTTTTTATCTCCTGTCTGTCCCTGCCAGAGACGTGATTATTTTGGTTCTTCTCAGGATGTATCCTATAATCAAATAAAATGATTTTAGTTGACTTCAACTTCCATACACAGTTAGGAGTACTTCTGCCAACTTTTCTGTTTTGGCCCCAGTGGAAAGAGCAAATTGTTATTTACTGGAAAAGAAAGCTACTTCTTCTCCTAAAGCGGTGACAGCATTAAATGTGTGGCAGTGTATTTACATTCACGGTCACATCTACTTACTGCACGCCCGCTGTCATTAACGTAGACCCCAAACTCGAGCTAAAATCAGCTGCACTTGATGGCACAAATGAAGGCAAACCAAACCGCACAGCGGGGCCGACCTCCCGAATGGGTGCGTAATGATGTAGTGACACCAGGCCGCAAGGAGCCAGCCTCATTTTGGGATGGAGAAAAAATAGTCCCTTTTTGTTGGCCTCGCAAAACCAGTTTGGGATTTCTTCCTCGTACATAAAAGCAAACACCAAAATGTTTACTGTTCTATATTCGGAGCATTTGTAGGTCAAATGTTTGCGGTTGAAACATTTCCTCTGTGGCTTTGTTGTTTAACGTTAGAATTGCAATTCTGTCTGGAATCAACCTAAGGTTTGGATTCCGTGCACTCTTACTTGTCCTTGTTTTGTTTTCTTGGTTTTGCCATGTAGCACTTTGAGATTCCCCCGAATATAAAGTGCGTTATAAATAGAATTTATTATTATTATTACTCTTGTGAACGCTGTTGACCAAAATGCAGCTAATTGTCCGATTTTACGCAAGTAGGGGTGATGTGGTCCTCAAAGAAATCGTCTGTTATACTCCACATAAGACCTAGAAAATGACACATTGCGTGGTTTGGTTGACCCCTTAGCTGAGCTTACGCCACCTTAATGCTAATGCTAAATAGCAGCAGACAATATACCGGCCGGTACGCAGTCACATATTCTTTAGCCTCGAGGAAGAACGACCAATATTAGTGCCGCAATGATGAGCTGAGAGGAGTTGACACATCTCGATGCAACTTGTGGCCAAAGCAGGTAATGAGAAAAAACGTCGCTGTATATTTTATAAGGTTATAGTAAATGACTCATTCTTCGAACGAAAGTACAGTAAGTATTTGTACGTTGTCACAGCTCATCAGCGTGCGCTGCATTTACATGACGGTGGCCTCTCGTCGACGTCAACCTCGACGTCTCTACTCCACCTACCTACCGCACAGTGTGGCCATTATGGGAGCCATGTGTTTCTGATTACCCAGGCAGAGATTAGAGGGCGGCAAACAGCGGTTGGTGTCTGCCTTCATACCCCCTTCCTCCTGTTCGTCCCCTTCCTACCCTCCCTTCCTTTCCTGCTCCCAGCGGGGCTTCTCTGATGTGGGCCGCCAAGTGGACATCAATCAACAAAAATCACACCCTTCATCGATTTCTCTGTCCGACATCCGCCCTTGTGTCACTTGCAGGCTCATCTAGGATAGGATAGGATAGGATAGGATAGGATAGGATAGGATAGGATAGGATAGGATAGGATAGGATAGGATAGGATAGGATGGGATGGGATGGGATGGGATGGGATGGGATGGGATGGGATGGGATGGGATGGGATGGGATGGGATGGGATGGGATGGGATGGGGCGGGGCGGGGCGGGGCAAGGCAGGGCAGGGCAGGGCAGGGCAGGGCAGGGCAGGGCAGGGCAGGGCAGGGCAGGGCAGGACCAGGACCAGGACCAGGACCAGGACCAGGACGGATAGGATTTGTAATAGTCACCCAATTGCATGATACACTGCAGTGCCCAGATCTTTATCTCAAATGTTCTAAGCTGACTGACGGGCAGACTTTGGTAGCTCAGGAGAACAGGAAGCATCTTTAAAAAGGCCAAAATCTGGTGGGTGAGGAGGCAGAGGTGTTTGATTCTTTGCCAGCCGTCGCAATCCCAGGGGGGCTCCCGGACAGACGCTGCTCGATACGCTCGGCAACGTCTGCGTTCCATAAACGGGGAGAGATGGCCTCCTTTTTTCCACTCTGTCAGCAGATGTGTGCAGAAACATCACCACTTGGCGTGTGCCGTGCAATGTAAGCTGAAAAGTGCTGAGCCTCAACTCATGTGGGATGCATCCACACTTGCCACATTTCTTCTCCTGTTTTTCCAGCCAATCTAATTTAACTCCTACTTTGTGTTTGGGTCCAAATGAAGAGCAATTTTTTTTTCCTGTCAATATTTTGATTGCAATTCAAGTTTATTTGTCAAGTCAAGTTTATTTGTATAGCCCTAAATCACAAGCAGTCTCAAAGGGCTTCACATAGACAGAAATTGACAATTATTCTCAAAGCATCCCCTGATCTTAAGCTCCCAAAAGGGCAAGGAAAAACTTAAAAACCCCTAGCAGGGGGAAAATGAGAAACCTTGAGAAGGGACCACAGATGGAAGGATCCCCCTTTCAGGATCACCAGGTTGAAATGGATGCAGAGAGGGCACAAATGATACAACATGAAAATCAATTAAATAAAAAGTGGATGTCCATGTCACAGCAGAGGGCTGCCGAAAGGAGCCCTCAATTGTCCTGGCAGTGCTCTTCGAGGAGGTTGAGCTGCAGTTCCCCTATCCTGAATTGGCCACGAGAATCCAGATAGCCGCTGTCAGCATGGGTACCACCTAACCACCTCCCCGGCCGGGGAGGGGGGAGGGAGGGGGTGTAGAGGGAGAGAAAACAAACTCCAGCCGAATCGGCCACTACAGGTTAGTTAAAGGCCATGTCATAGAAATGTGTCTTTAAACGTGTCTTAAATGTTTCTACTGAGGTAGCAGTCCTAATATCCATTGGTAGGGCATTCCAAAGCTCTGGAGCCCGAATAGAAAATGCTCTAGAGCCTGCAGACATTTTCTTAGCCCTCGGTGTCGCTAAAAGGGTAGCGTTTTGCGAACGAAGGTTACGAGACGGAACATAAGGAACAACTAGGTCGACGAGATATGAAGGCGCTAAGCCATGCAGCGATTTATAGGTTAATAGAAGAACCTTGAAGTCACATCTTAAATGGACCGGAAGCCAATGTAAGTTGGCTAGTATTGGGGTAATGTGATCAAATTTTCTTGTCCGAGAGAGCAGCCTTGCAGCGGCATTTTGTACTAACTGTAGACTTTTGATGCGGGACTTAGGAAGACCCGAAAATAGTACATTACAGTAGTCCAGGCGCGACGTGACGAACGCATGTATAATAGTTTCCGCATCACCGGTCGAGAGGATCGGACGAATCTTTGCAATATTACGAAGGTGAAAAAACGCAATTCTGGTTATATTCTTAATGTGCTTTTGAAAGGAGAGAGTTTGGTCAAATATTACCCCGAGATTAGTTACAGTATCGCTTTGAGTGATAGTACGGTTATCTATAGTTATAGCGGTTTCCTTGAATAAGTGTTGATAACGAGCTGGACCAATTATCAACATCTCAGTTTTATCTGGGTTAAGACGAAGGAAGTTGAGAGACATCCATTGCTTGATCTCCGCAAGGCACTTCTCAAGATTACAACAATCCCGCGGATCTGTCATCGATAACGGCATATATAATTGGGTGTCATCCGCATAGCATTGAAAACTAATATTATATTTACGTATTATGTCCCCAAGCGGAATCATATAAATATTAAAAAGAATTGGTCCGAGAACCGATCCCTGTGGGACACCACATGTAACATTATAGAGCTCCGAGGACGCATTGCCATGGACCACTCGGTGCGTCCTGTTTGATAGATAGGAATGGAACCAGCCTAGTGCTGACCCTGAAATACCAACACAACTTTTAAGACGCCCTAATAAAATATCGAAGTCTACAGTGTCGAAGGCAGCACTAAGATCGAGTAGTAACAGTACAGACGAAATGTTTGAATCCATAGCTACGAGGAGATCATTAGTCACTTTCGCAAGTGCTGTCTCAGTGGAATGATTAGCTCTAAAACCAGACTGAAAAGTGTCGTATCGATTATTGGCGACCATGTAATCAATAAGCTGCTGCGCTACTACTTTTTCAAGAAGTTTTGCTATGAATGGGAGGTTTGAAACTGGCCTATAATTACTGAGACAGTCCGGGTCAAGATTTGGTCGCTTAAGTAACGGTTTAATGATAGCGGTTTTAAAGGCTGTTGGCACTATCCCAGAGGAGACAGACAGATTGATTATATTTAAGACGGACGGTCCTAAAATTTGAAATAATTCTTTAAGTAGTTTGGCTGGAAGAGGGTCGAGTAAACATGTTGTTTGTTTAGCCGCACTAACAATTTGTGTAAGCCTTTCAAGAGACACGCTTTTAAAAGTTGAGAGGGTTGTTGCATGATCATCAGCGTTGGTAAACGGCGTGCTCGACCGAGCGATTGGAATGCTATTCTTGATCTCATCCCTAATGGATTCAATCTTTTGAGCAAAAAATTTCATGAACTCATCAGCTGAGTGGAAGGAACTATCGGAGGTCGGCTGGCGCAGAGTCAGCTTTGCCACTGTATCAAATAGGTGTTTCGGATTGTTTTTATTGAGATTAATAACTTGCGAAAAATATCGAGTTTTTGCTAAGATAAGCGCATCTTTATATTTCAGGAGGCTATCCTGCCATGCCTGATGGAAAACCTCAAGTTTGGTTAGACGCCATCTGCGCTCATGCTTTCTACATAATTGCTTAAGCGTACGCGTTTCATCTGTGAACCACGGAGTAGGCACTCTACGGCGAGTTTTCAGACGTAACGGCGCCACAGAGTCAATGGCATTTAACAATGTCGCATTGAATTCATTCGTAAGATTATCAATAGAGTCGGCGTATGTGAGAAAATTAGTGCTTGCCGGCGACAGTATTTCAGATAGCGCAGTTGCAGTCATAGAGTTGAAATGACGGCTCCTATAATGCTGATTGCTCTCTTGTCTTTGACAAGGAACTATAATTTCAAACTTTATTAAGTAATGATCAGACAAAACAGTAGTGTATGGCAGTACTGCTATATTTGAGGTTGCAAGTCCTCGGGATAATACCAGATCTATGGTATTTCCATTCTTATGCGTTGCTGCCTGTACAGCTTGCGTAAAACCAAAGGTATCAGTTAAAGTCTGAAACGCCGAAGTAAGTGGCTCTGACGGTAAATTCATGTGGATGTTGAAATCGCCCATGATAATTATATTATCCGCATTGGTTACTAGATCAGCCACAAATTCTGAAAATTCATCCAGGAAGCCAGAGTAAGCCCCGGGTGGACGGTAAATAACAACAAGATAAAATGACGGTAAAGCGGTGGATCGGACAATGAGAACCTCAAATGTTTTAAATACGTTGATCGAACGAGGCCTAAAACTAAGCTCGGAATTCGAGATGAGGGCGACACCCCCACCCTTTTTTCGAGGACGCGCCACATGCGAGCTCACAAAATTTGGAGGCGAGGCCTCATTAAGCGGCATCAGTTCATTAGGTTTTAACCAGGTCTCGCAGAGACCAAAAGCGTTTAGATTATGTTCTGTGATGAGATCATTAACGAGAATGGCTTTCGTATGAAGCGATCTAATATTCATAAAACCAAGTTTAAGTGTAATTGGTCGATCCGGGTGCGTATTTATCGAAGGATATTTATACGAAATGCGAGTAAGATTGTGTTCTCTAAGCCTGACATCACCTCTCAAATGTTTGTTAGCGCGGTGGGCTGATACGACCGTGGGAATCTGATAGTAAATATTTGTTACACGTGCAATTCCCAGTTTTCACATTTTTGATAGACTTTAAGGCAAATGAATACATGTTTAATTCTCTTCATTGGACGTTTGCTTTGACCGTGATGTTTTACAAAGTTCACTCCTATCTCAAGGCATCATTGTAGTATTTGACAGGCCATTGTTGTGAGCATATTCTTGGCCCAGGTCAAAAATGAACAGTAGTAAGTGCAAAAGAAGTCAACTAGCTCCTCTCAGAACTTGAGGCCCTGGACTTTTATGAAAGCCACTAGGGGGGAGGCTTCGCTGTCTTTACTGCCTGCTACTTGACGGAGCCCATACAGAGAAGGCCGCACTCTCTGCCTCAAAGGTTTTTTTATCTGGGGAAAAAAAAAAGTCACCGCTACTGCATTCCAAGCTTTGAATACTTTTGATTGTAATTGGAATCATAATTGTTATGTGGCTCGCACGGAGATGTACGATATAGCAGCAAACTTCCAGGAAGTGTTTTACTGTCATCTCACTGGGACACGACGAGCTTGCGTCTTCTCCACATTCAACGGATGGAAGTCATTCAGAGGGATAACAGTGTTGAAGAGCTAAAAGGCTCTGCTAGTTAGCATCTAAGACTGGATTGAATAGATTTAAGATGGAAAAAGCTAGAAGACTCTGCTAGCTAAGACTGATTTAAGATGGAAAGAGTTGAAAGACTGCTAGCTTAATACTAATTAGCATCCAAGACTGGATAGATGGATAGATTTGGTTCAAGTTAAAATAGCATTGATTTAGCCCTTCAACATGCTAGAACAAACTGATCGAATGACATAAAGGGGACGATTTTCTCATGAACCAGAAAGCTTTGCAGCGTTCTAATCTTTTCATGTCGCTAACACTTTGTGAGACGACGTGACCTTTCCATAAAACCACCGCACATTTTCTCATGACCAAGCAAAACAAAAGCATTCCCAGCAGTAAAAGCAGCGCCAATGCCAACTCTGAGAGATCTATCTCTGAGACTTTCCAAAAGCTTCGAGCTTTGCGGTCTAAGAATAGCAAGAGAGATCTTATTCATCGCAACGGCGCCCACCTGCTGTCTCCCTCGAGCCAGGACTTTCCTGTGCAGCCACAACAGAAGAACCAGCATCCAATATTGGAACGTCACCATCTGAGCAGCACTGGAGAGTCAAAGGGGGCAAAAGTCGAGGCGTGGGAAACAGGTGAGAAAAAAAATGGTTGAAGGATTAACTCTGACAGCTGAGTGATGTTATTTTAATGAATTGTCGGCATCGTGGCCAGGGCTTTTCCAACATGAAAAGTATTTTAATCAATAAATGATGTGCTCTTTCCAGTACACTCGCTGTGTGTTAAGCCACAACATGCTTCAATAAATCCTCACAAAAGTGAATTTCTTTCACGTTCGTCCGCTTTTAACGCGCCACGGGATGTTGCTTTCATCCAATAGCAAATCGGATCCATTTGTTCTCCTTTCCCTTCTTCTTTTATTTGGTTGGCATTTGGAAACAGACATTTTCTATCCAGGTTTATTCACTTTAGGTTAAGCCGGTTGGTTTTTGCCTCCAGCTGTACTCAACTATGACCGAGCCAGATTGAAATAGGCAATATATGCGCAAGGCACTTTGGTCATTATTCTTTGATTTACTGTTACATAAGGTTCCTCCAGGAATATGAAATGTTTCAGCCAAAAAGTAACTGAGCCAGCATGGTGCGCGTGTAAATAAATGGTCAGAATGGTAACACCTCAGCTGTCGCCATTTGAGCCAGGAAAAAACCTTGCCCATGGACAATTTAGTCTTCAATGAACCAAACGTATGATTCGAAACGTGAGAGGAAACACGGAGAAACGCACATTTTACACAGGGAGGCCGTAGCCGAGATTCATTCTCGGAACCTCAGAACTGTGAGGCGCACGCGGTAACCACGAGAGCTCTCACGAGAGCTGTTTATTACACCAAACAATAGTGAAGCTTTTAATCAAGACACACAAAAAACAACCTTGTTCCGCTTGCTTCGGAATCTTATCTAAGATTCAAGATGGCTTCTTTTTGTAGCTAACAGGACGTGAACAACAGAAGGATAAAAATAGAGGTAAGTGCATCGATCAAAGTAAAATTCTTTCTTCCAGAGTTTCCAGAGAATACTCATATTTACTCTCAGAACTCTTGATTCTACGCCTAATGGTCTTCAAAGCTAATCAAGCTTTATTACTGAGAGCGTACGTGCAAGTACATGGAAGTTTGTCTTGTGTGTTTCTTGACACGTCATTCTCTTGAGAAAATGAAGCTCAGCACTGAAATCCTGTCAAAGAAAAAAAAAAGCACTGAAATCCTGCAAAGAGGTCCCGCAAAGGGGAAACGGTGTCCCGAGAGCGTTCTCGCGGATGGGCTGCAGTGACACTCTGTGGTCAAAAGCTGTCATTGAAACCACCTTTGAGGGTCAGGGGGCATTCCAAAAGACCGGCTGAAAGGTCAAGAGATTCAAAATGATCTATTTTCATTCATCATTCAATTAGTAATCATTCAATTAGTCATCATAATTTTCTGAGTGGGGACTTGTATAATTGTTGTAATAGGTGCTGGAATGAGTCCTTTCATTTACCCAAAAGTGGCTGCTTCTAACTAAAATGGCCTTTGAATCACAATTGTATTCTTTTTTTTAAAATAAATCAGCCCTTTAAAAAAGAAACCCCTGTGGGGGGAAGTGTCTGTCTGAGTTTTTCCTGTTTGTATAAACTCTTCTCGCAGAAGTCTAAGTGGTCCATTCTCTCTCTGACTCTGGTGTCATCAGGTTCCACAAGCAAAGCTGCCACCTGGCTCCTGTCTGTCAAGATGTGGCTAGTGCAAGCGCTCCACGGTCCTCCACAAGTACCCTTCGACCTATGAACTCTGTGAACGCCAAGCCGTGGTGCTCATATTGCACTTTACCAAAACCACCACACTAAGGTGGGGCCAATGCAAAATCTTGAATCACCTTTGCTCACTTTTAAAGAACAGAAATCACTAATTAATCCCTGAACATTTTTTTAATGCTTTTAATCGGATATAATAGTTTTCTATAATATTGTACTTTAAAAAAAAAAACTAGAGTATATATATATGTATATATATATTTTTTTTATTTTTTTTTTAGGCCATCAAGGTTAGTTCCAGTTCAAATTGTTTTTCGGTTTTAACATCACTGCTGACTTTTTGGGTAAATGCGATGAGAATGTTACGGCGTCATTTCCGGAGCGACCGGACCGCACATCACGTGACACACGAACGCAGCCTTGAAACTGTCCGGAAATGACGTCACGTCGCCGCCATATTGACGCTGCCTGCGGATTCGGACAACACTGGTGTCACTAGTTTGTTATTCACCTTATTTGACTAAATGGGCGCCTATTACTGCGCCATATGTAGGCAAACGGCGTTCAACGGGAAAGGACATATCTTCGGGAAACACCACCAAAGCAGACTTAGGCTTGTGTTAATGAAATTCATTGAAAAGGTGAGTCATTAATGTCGAGGAAATGAACGCCCCTTCAGCAAGACCGATTGTAATGGGAACAACAAACGATGTTTGCATTTTGTCCGCATGTTAAGAATGAAGGATTCTATGACATTTTAAAGGCTTCGTAAAGACCAAGAGTCAAAATGTGAAATATTCACTTGTTTCTGACGTTCCAAAGGCGCTTGAGCAGCTGTTCCTCATGTCTTCCAGGTGAAGGAAGCACGGCGCACACTTAACAAACCCGCAGTTGAAAAATTTGACAGCGCTCAACACGAGAAAACCTTTTGGTGTTACTGCTGCGGACGGGAAGTGGAACGAAATGTCACTGACGGCAACATGACCGTCCGACACGGAGGATTGTTGGAGCACATGGCCACGTGAGTGAACCTTTTGTCGTTAAGGTTCAAGGTTAGCTGTGAGCTGACCTATTCAATGGATCTGATTTCAGGCCAGAACACAGAAAGAGTACCCACAAGTTCTGGTGGGAAAACAAGGCAGACCCCAAGTTAAAAGACAAAGTCATCCTCACGCAGGAAGAGACTCAACGGTGAGCTTGGCCAACCTTGCAGAAACATGACGACAGATGTTGGACTTTTGCAACCGTTCTCACAGTTAACAGTAAATAAATGAGCTTTCCTGTAGGTTCAAAGCTGAAGTGGCCAAAGTGTTGGAAACATTTGTGGAGAAGGAGGATGAATTCATCAAACAGGTAATACTACTTTTTATCCGCTCTCCCTTGGTCTTAGGCTAGTTCTCAGAAAGTATGGTTCTGCTCAGGGCTGCCATTTGTGTCCCAGTCTGACACTCAAGACTTTTTTCTTTTTAAAATCAATCACCAGATATGACTGTTTACAATATTGCATATATTATTTTTATTTTAACTGGTTTTGGTATCTGGGCTCAGATATTACAAGACTGGACCACGTTGTCCGAGTACCACCCCTTACTTTTATTGACTAAATCCATATTGGTTCAACCACAACTTCCAGATTTCAAATTTGCTGTTCTCTTTGTCGTCCTCAGCAAGCCGAGTTGATCCGGGCCCAGGAGAAAGGGCGTCAAGAGCTCCTCGAGTCTCGTCTAGAGGTTTGTTTCCAAGGATGCAGTGGCCGGTATCCATAACTGTGGCCTTGACTGTCAACTGTCGTAGTGTTCAGGCGCGTAGCAGATAAGTCGAGTGGATAGTAGCTAGACCCGCAACTACAAAAGAAAGTCAGCAAAAATCAAGAAAACCGGTCCTTCGAAATAATTGCCAAATCGGAGAACACTTGTTTGTGAGACTTCCTCTGTGAACCACTGTTGGCTTTTCCTGAATCAAAATCAGCATGAAGCGGCGCCAGAGTCAAGCAACGGACCAAACGCAGCAGAAACCGTCACAGGGGCCGGTGTCAGGTAACGGCGTATCCCTCAAATGTCTTCAAGTGTCTTTTAATACGCTTTGGGCTCATCTTCTTACCTGGGGTGCAAAATAGCTTTCGGGGGATGACGACGTGGGGAGCCCGCCAGCACACGGCGAGAAGCCTTGTCCATTCGACGCTCAACGCGCAGGAGCGGGGCCTGACTTTTATTGGTCATCAGGTAGATGAAATGCCTTCCAGCCCATCACGCGCATACATGCCATTTATTCACTAATGTCGTTTTTTCTGTCATAGGATTCATCAAACGGTGGAAATGTACACACAGGTACAGAAAAGAACTGCAGCCATAAGGAACGAAGCAAATTTAGACATACTTTGGCTTACAAGTGCTTTGGGTCTGATTTTTCAAGATCAAGATGATCTAATTTAAAAAAAAAAAAAAAAAAGTTTTTTTTTTTTTTCTTCTTCTCTCTCCTCTACGTGTTGATGGATGTCCTTCTGCCTGTACTTGTAATATCGCTAACTCTCTTTGTGCATTACAGGTGCCGTGCCTCCTTGGCTCCAGAATGATGATCCTCTCGAGGGGACGTCTTCAAACACGGCACCTCCCGAGATTGGCCCGTCGGCCCAGGGCTTCCTCAGACAGAGTAGCGTGTTTTTTTGGTTTGAATTTAGGGGTTGCCTTCAGCCTTGACAATGTTTTTGATGCAGCTCGCTGGGAAGACGTTAAGTGTTGGAAGGTCTCACGGGAAATCTATTTTTCTCAGAGGAGCAAGAGAAGCTGAGGAAGCTCCCCCCAAACCGAGTCGGGGCCAACTTTGACCATAGCTCACACACGGACGCCAACTGGTTGCCCTCCTTCGGCCGCGTGTGGAACAGCGGCAGACGTTGGCAGTCCAGGTGAGATTTCGCCCCCCTGTGCTTCAGCCAGAGACGAACTTTAGTATGTCTTCTAATGTCCGGTCCGGGTTGGACGTGTATCATTTTTGAACAGGCACCAGTTCAGACAGGAGGAAGGCCAGAAGAATAAAGCCAAGAGGAAAATGAAGCAAGGTGGGGAAAGGTCGAAGAAAGCAAAGATGACAGCAAATGACTAATATCTGAGTTGGTGGACCGAGGTTGCGTCCTCGGTTTACCACAGAGTTCCAATTCTTGTCGTAATCTGAAAGCAGCGTTCAAGTCTATTATGGTGAACATTTGTTTGAGAGAAACACCGCCGCGATAAAGTAAAATAAAATTGAAAAACTGTAAATATGAAGATAACCAAGCAAATTTACTGTGGCTTCGTATTCGCTGTTTTGTTAACATAACAGCAGATGGCGCCATACACTGCACTTTTAAAGTTAAGAACTCGTTGAGGGCGTGAGTCAAAATGAAATTGATGCTTTTCTGCTCCCTGTGCTCAAACAGGTATAAATCTGGGCTTTTTTTTTTTTTGTTGCTCTTTTCATTTAGACAAATGTATAATTTTACCTGAAGAAAAAAAAAATCTAAAATTGAATTTTATTGCTCGATGTTTTATATACGTTTGTAAGTACAACTATAAGTGAACCAACAATACCTTACGATGCATCCATCCCTCCATCCATTTATTGTACCGCTATGTCCCCACGGGGGTCGCGGGCGTGCTGGAGCCTATCCCAGTGGTCATCGCGCAGTAGGCGGTTGCCAGCCAATCGAGACGAACAACCATCCACACTCGCACCCACACCAAACGGCCTGTCAATTAGTTGAAATTGTTAAGACATTTTGAAAATGTACAAAGATGAGTTATTTGTTGTTGTTATTTCAAGAGTTCATACATCCAATAATATTCCATCACAACTTGCTAGCTTGCATTGCATATTCGCTGTTTCCTGTGAATATAAACGGTCATTTTCCATTCCACACTGTAATAAATTGTGTGTAATGTGCGATTCGAGGGAAATATGTGCCGTAATGTTCTGCAGTGCAAAATTAACACATTTTTAAAGGCAAATGTCCTAGTTAATGGCCTTCTGGGAAATATCTCGTCACCACATATTAATTTCATCATCATTTGTACAGACCTTGAAATGAGCACCAATGCTCACAGGCTCTCAAGGAAATTATAGGGACAATACACATGCAATTGGACCTCTGCTCTTATCGTTTTGTGTCATTCATTTGAAGTTCTGAAAATAGCGTATCATTATATCTGCACGTAGACCACAGTACACAACAAATAGGTCTTCTAGAATATGCACTCGCACGCCCTTATGTTATCTGCACGTCTTTTCCACTGCACCGTTATCAGCTTGGTAAGGTGCAGTGCACACTACAGCTGCGAATGGGGATAGAGCAGACGGCTATTTTTAGCTCAGTGACAACATGGCTATGGTCTGCTATTCAGTCCAAAACGAAGAAAGGAACAGCGTCATCACCTTCCTGTGACGAAAGCTTTCATGATTGACGTGGGTCTTTTGACCGCATCTTAAAATCAGACCTGTTCAAACGTGACGCTTCACGTTTGACCAAAACGCGGATGATTATTCTTCTGTTGTATTTGTTGTTGCTCTTTGTGGATTTTATTGACCATCGATACGATGAAGCGAAGACTTGAGGCTGGGACGCGAGAACAAACGCACGTGTACTGGGCGGTTCTTTAGTCAATCAAAGGTCCAATCACAGAGCCGTGTTTCTGAATAGCCTTGCATATATTGAAGCAGGCGTACACTCAAAATCTGATTGGCTACGAGGGCTAGGACTAACCAATCGAGTAAATGACAAGCGCTCAGCTGGCAGCGAAGCCCCGCCTTTTATGTATTAAGTAGTAAACCCCGGAAACGTCGTCGTTTAAAGGCACAGGGGAGAGGGAGGGAGGCAAAAGGTTGGAACAACGAAAACAGCTGCGAACGCTCGAAAAGCACACAGCACAAGAGAAGCTAGAAAAGAGTCGGACACAGACCCGAACCTCCTCCCGAGAAACTGAGAAGACGCGTAGTTCGGGTATTTGAGTGTCATTTTCTAGCTTGTAACTCGACGTTGGCCTTGTACGGTTCTCGAACCTACCTGGATTCCGTCAAAGCGAGCAACACGACAAAAATCTATCCAAAGAGCCAAACGACACGTCAGTGAAGGTCGCCAGGCTGTGATTTTCCTTTCGAGTGGACATTTATCTCGGTAAGAACCTTTTATGATGTTTTTTTCACCAGCTCGTTGCCTCATCTTTGTGTGTGTGCCAACTTTAAGTATTGCATTGTGTGGTGGTGGAAAAAACAGACAGGCGTTCTTGGAGGGTTGGATTTTTTTTTTTTCTTTAGGGGGCTGGTGCTCTTGACATGCCGCTCATCGGTTTGCCATGTACATGGTCGACGGATTGATCTGTGAAGTATAAGAATGCCTGGAATCCAGCCTGAACCAGTTGATGGCCCTGACAGCCGCTTGCTGGGCGGAGGGGGCGTTCCCCTGCTTTGTCTGCCTCACTGTGAACAGTCTGCGGTGGATTGGGTTCATAATCCCACTGTATTCAACATTTGCTTCCAACTGCACCTATGGAATCTACTTCAAACAGCGCAGGCACCTGCTATTTTTACACATTTTCGGATGGATGGATGGATGGATGGATGGATGGATGGATGGATGGATGGATGGATGGATGGATGGATGGATGGATGGATGGATGGATGATCCCTGGCCTAGACCTCAGTGATGACTGTGAGGGGAGGATATTGCACATGGGGATTACATGATGCATTGGTGCAATAGATTCTCGGTGGTGATATAATGCTCACATGCTCTGTGGGGTCATGCCTTGTCCTGACAAGCAGGGCACGATGGCATTGACGGCACAGCGCCGTGCCACTCGCCCCTCTGCATCGAGACATACAATGCACACACATTCACCAAGCGGGCGGATTTCATCTGCGAGTCGACATCTTTTCCACCCTCCCTTCTTTCTTCCTTTAAAGCCCCCTCCCCACCTTTCTGTCTGGCAGAAACCAGTGGGCTTTGTCCTCAGATGAGTGTGACGTCATGGGCGTCTTAGCCATCAGCCTGAAGGCGAGGGAAATGTTCCTCAGCAGGGTTAAGGGGTTCTGGCCTGCCGACATATATGTATGTATTTAGTAAGCTTGTTCAAAGAAGAGTCCATTGTTACATCCACTTGTCCTGGCACCTCATTATGCTGGAGGCTGTGGTTAAAAAAAAAAAAAAAAAGGAGGGGTAGACCCTGGACTGAGACCACATTGACAATCTTTGATTCACATTCATACCTGTGGAAAACTTAGGACCCTTTTGTGGCAGGTGGTGGAGAAAACCCAGAGTAGCACATAAAGACTCTGCAACATGAAGATTCGAACCCTCAAACTCAGCTTTGAGGTTGATTCTTACAAAAAAAAGTCTCAACCATCAGGATCTCGTTGGACAGTTGACTCATTCCCGCACATCGTGAGCCACGTGAAACCGATTACCAGGCAAGCCTGTTCCGGGTCCTCTGGCTCTCTATGAAGGCAAAGGGCGCTTTGCCCGCAAAGAAGCTGCGGCACGTTCATCCACGTGCACGTCAGATGCGCTCTCTGCTGAGGGCCGTTATTCGTCAACGGTACGGAACACACTGGTAGCAACGAATGGACAACTTATTGCATGTGTGGAATTCTATTAAATCTCCCTGTGACCATGAGGGTTTGTCGTCGTCGGATGTGATATTCGAGATTATACGGGTCAACGCTGCCGTGGAGATTTATTGATCCCCTCAGAATGTGTATGAATGTGTGCGCATTGTACTTGTGCTGTAATTAGTGTTTTAATACCTCCGACAATAAAGACATATTGATCTCTAAAGGGTCATTGTAACGCTTAGAGAAGAGAATGTCTGGCCTGTGACTTTTCCTCTATCATTCACGAGTGAGTCTTTGTTGATCAATGGATTGATTTCACTCCAATGCCATTTTGCCTACTTGCCTTGCTTGTGGCTTGCTTGTGTTGACTGTAAAATTGTCAAACCAGCAATTTCCAGCATATGATATGCATTGAGGCTTTTGAATTTTGGGACAAAATTCGGAATGGCTGCTCAGCCATTTCATGGCTAGGTGGCTGCCCATGGCTGCCAATGGGCCTGTATGATTTTGGTTTTTTTTTATGATAGGAGTAGCATGAAATCTCAAGTGCTGCTTGGAGTAATATTTTCTGCTCCTATTCAGCCAAATGGATGGCGCTTCACAGTGCAGATGGACAACGACCCAAAGTAAATGGTACCGCTTCCTTGCTGTTTTCAGTCAGTCCATTTGGAGCGATGGTTTCCAAGAAGCCTCCACTCGGCCGTTTCTCCTCATCCATCATCCTTTATTTTGATTTGATAAATCCCGATACCGATGCCTATGACCTTTAAAACTGTGTCACGGTAACAAAATAGCCGCCTCGATCACAGATCAACAAGGCCCATCCAATCTCCCTAAATGGATTTTGTTCTCCATTGTCACCCAAGGCGAAACGTGTTGGTCGAGATGAAAATCTATGCATTATAGAGGTCACCGTGGAGCTTAGCGTCGCTGCATTAGTGTATATTTGTCTAAAAGTTTGTATTCGTGTCCTTTGCCGGTCCGTCACCATTTGGATTGTGGAAGCAACTCGGCTGCGACGTTGCTCTCTCAACTGCTGCTATTTATCAGTTCTTGGCAGGTTCCTTTGCATTTTTGGGAACAACAACCAAGGGACATCTGCATTTTCAATCCAATCTTTTCGTCGGACAATTATGGATTGTCAGACATAACAATGACTTTAAAAAACACATTTGTATTCTTTTTCTTGCAACAGTAAGTTAGAAAAAGGTTTGGGTACTATCTGTTTGTATCAATGTACCTTTCATGTCCAGTACTGTGAATTGAATTTTTGGCTTGATGGCTTTAAAACACCCAGTTTTAGTCACATGACCGACCAGATGTGCTCTCGCTAACTTGTCCTCGGTTCATTTTCGTAGCTCCAAGGCACAAAACAAAGCTGCAAGTCCAGCAACATTAAATCTTCCAAGTGCTGCTTAAGGACCGTGTGTGTTGCACTGATCTCGGGATTAACCCTTGCATGGCCTCTCCCTGCACCCCCCCCCCCCCCCCCCCAACGTGTCTCTGGTGTTTCCCATTGTTTGTTCGCATTCAGATTACAAAGGCTATGAAGTTGTTTGATCAATAATTCTCTTTGTTTCGTGTTTAGTTTGACAGTAACCTTCAGTCTTGAGTGATAATCATGTTTGGAAATAATATTTACAAACGTTATCTTCTCACCTGCCGCCATATAGCACTTGTATCTCGAGTTTGCGTTAGCAAGACAAAGCAGAAAACAAATGGGCCAACCAATGTCTGAATCTTATCTGGCAAGACTTTCAAATGGGCTTACTGGTATCTCAAGATTCAGCTGGAGTCGCTTGATTCTCCATCTCTGTGAGAAGTGAGTCAACAGAACAACTGACACTCTATTGCAACTTTTCTGGTGAATGTGACTCATTTCTCTCCGTGTGACCCGTCCGTCCATCCGTCCACGCCACTGAAGAAAGTTCATTTTTAAACACTTGATTAATGAATGCGTGAGCCACAAATAAACGTTGGCAGAAGATTTAAGGGCCTAAAAAGGGGTGGAAGAGGCGGCTTTATTTTCTGTCCTTTATGCATATTTTCCGTGGAACATTCTATCGTCTGAACTGGGCCGGCCTGTCACTCCAAATTCTGGGTGCCACACTCCTCCCTATCGCCGCGTTTCCTCCCTGGACAGCTGCATATCAGTCATGTGGGTTTGTTTTTCTTCTCCACTCTTGTTTTTTTTCTGCCTCACATTTCTTTTGTAATGTGAGCAAGTATTTGAACTCTCCTGTGGGTGGAAGAATTTCATTGGGGAACTGGATCTGTTCCGAGGAATAATGGAATTTAATTTGTTTCGGGTCAAACTGTGGGCATCACTTGTTCTTGTCCAGGTTAGGGTTTAAAGAATGATAAAGATGTGTAAGAATTTGTTATTACTTGGCCCATCTTTGGCACGGAGTTAGCAAGCGAGCTAGTTAGGTAGCTAGCCAGCCCCCTTCATCGGTTACTAATGAGGGACAGACAACTTGCATAAAGACATCGCTTTTTAACATTCCTATCAAACAAGAGGTGGACAACAGTTTTAAAAAGAAAAAGAAAAGAAAGCAATAACAATTGGATGCGGTGACAAGAATACTAATAAGTCTAGTTTTAGATCTCACTGGTGGGCCTACTGTTTAATTGTGTGCACTGCCAATGCTTGTTTGTTTATAAAGGGCAAGCCCGCTCGCTGTAAAGGACCTTCACCACAGTCCAATTATAAGCGCGTGGTCCAAATAATAGCTTTTGGTTTTCATGTTTGTTCACTAAGGGCTTTCAAATTTCACTCATTTGCGGTGGTAGTAGATGAACTCATTCACTGCCATTGAGTGAACTGGGGGTTGCCCAGTCAAAGGTCTATTAACTGGGCTGGCATTTCACGCAATGTTTTTTTTGTTCCATGTAGAATCTTTGCTGTGTTCAGCGCGAGAAATGAAAGCACTTCAAGATTCAGCCGGGTGCGCGACACGGCCATTTTCTGGGACCATACAATCTATGCTAATGTTACGTGAACTTGTGTGGTTCCTACTTTGTGAGCTTCTGCATCCACACCCAGCTGCTCAAACATGCCACAGAGACTTCAAATCACCCAACTGTGACCGAGGACTCCAGAATATGAGAAGAAGAAAAAAAAACAGTGTGGGTGGGGCACAACCTGGAATTTAACTTGTGGGGGTATCACTCCAAAACAATCGAGCATTGTACCCAAACATATTGCTAACGCTATGACGTAACAATATTGATGCTACACTAGCGCTGGCTTTGTCATGGTAATGACACATAATCTTACATTTCTACATAGTTGACCGTCAAACCAAATTGCTTCTGATTCATTAGTCGTGGAAATGTCCAAACCTCGACCTTAGGCTGCTTCAACATGCAACCACTCCCAACCTTTAAGCTCTTAAATAAGAACACACGCCTGTATACACTTAACAAGTGAACGGGAGGCCCATGCCTCTTCAACTATAACAACAAGCAACCAGTGCAACTACCTCTTCACATACACCCTCCCTCGACTTTGCTTCTTCCTCCCCTTGTCTAAACTTGTCATTCGTCATTCGGCCTTAAATTTCAATGAAATGATCTTTATTAAGAAAAAGAACGATGCTAAGAAAATGAAAACAAATGGCCATGCGCCCTCTGGGCCTTCCATACATGCTTGCAATGGAATGTCGGTGTTGTTTTCAATGCTTGCTGACTTCTCGGCTGCACTCAGCCTGCATGGGAGGGCTTGGCTGGCTTCATGGACATGACGCGCCTCCTTTCACCATATATGGATGGCTGGCTGGCAACGTGTGCTCTTTAAATGGGAGCTGGTGGGTGGAAATGCAAATGTGTCTCATGCAACAAGTTGCAATTCCTTTTCTTGGCCAGGCAGTTTATTGACAGTACATGTGAGCAACGAAGCAGATTGTTGAAACGGGACGAGAAGGCGAGTCGATGAAGGGAGTTAAAAGTCTGTCTGTCTGTCTGTCAGTCGCACGGCGCTATCAATAGCTTGCGCAGGCTCACATGTCAAGACCAGCACGCGTCTGATAACAATCCACAAGTTTGCTAAATAAAGATAAAGCGCAAGCGGCGATGTCTGTAAGAGTCGTGCGGTGCGCCGTTGCTTTTCATGACAGCTCGGGGCATGTTTGTTTCTTAATCTCCACCCACCGGCAGCGCCGTGCGGTTGCTTCCAAATAGTTCATGCCTCCCTCGTCAACAACGTAGCACGCAGATGGCACAATGCGCACGGACGTCCCGCTACACGCTGCTCCTGGTGCTCAGCTGATCAACTTTCTCCTTTGCCCCAGCAGATAAACTCTCAGCTGGTACACGCCGGACGGAGGCGGGCGCCGCCGTGCACTTCGCATGCCAAACTCACGTATGTCATGGAGGGGAGAAAGAAAGTATTGATTGTTGAATGTGCGCTAAACTGCCTTTTTCATTTTCATTGTCTGTGTGAACGGGGATAAACGATTGGAGACTATATGTAGTTGTTCACTTTAAGGGTGCCCTTTTTCCACTTGAACGTAAAACAAGCATGAGCAGGTGGGCGGAGCTTCAGGTGCCAAGACCTGACCTATCAGAATGCCGACTACTCCAGCTGGCCCACCTTTCCTCTGGCCAATCAGCTGATAGCATAACACCGACCCCCCCCCCCCCCCCTCCCTAGTCTGTGTATGGCCTCTCTTGCTGAGTGAGCAAAGCAGGCCTCTCACTGCTAACAGCTGGTAGGTAGGTAGGTAGGTAGGAAGGAAGGAAGGAAGGAAGGAAGGAAGGGAGGGAGGGAGGAAGGAAGGAAGGAAGGAAGGAAGGAAGGAAGGAAGGAAGGAAGGAAGGAAACCTAAGTGCAATCCTGAGAGACTCTTTTAAAGGAGCTGCTGAGGGCAGTATGGAAGGACGAGATGAGGGGGTGAGGACGAGAGAACCAAGCATGTGAGGGGGCTTTTGTGCTCGAGATGGTGTGCAGAGGCGCCAATGAGAGAAAGGCAGAGGCAAGGGCGGGTGAGAGAGAGAGAGAGAGAGAGAGCGAGGGACTTTGTGTGTTTGAGGGTTGTTGATGATGGCTTTAAGTTTTGTGTGTGTGTGTTACTCAGGGAGGAGGAAAACCAAGGCTGAAAACAAGCAAGCAAGGCGACTCTCAACACTTGTGGAGGAAGTTGAGCAAAGAGGGACAAGACGACCTGGAATACAGCCACATCCCACTCGAGAGAGGAAGCCGACTAGAAACTTCCAGGGTGAGTGTCACAAGTTCTCCCGACGTCAACATTGCTAAACTGGCAGCCTGTTAATTGGCATCATGTAGCTCGCTCGCTCGACTCTCCTAAAATGGCCACACCACAGACAGGGACTGAGTGGGGACCCCGGGCCAGATTGCCGTCTCAGCAACTATTTCCTCACTGAGCCAGTTTCGACTCTGCTGCCCGCCGGCGGCCGGCCGGCTTTTGTTTGCGTGTGGGCCACCGCCGCCGCCGCGTCCCTCAGAGCTTGACAAGTTTTCAGACCCTCTCGCTCCTTTCCCTTCAGTCCTTTCTTTTTCATCCATAAACACGCGCAGGCAGCTGTCATTCCATCCCCTTGTCCGCGAGGTGACGTCGGATTTCCAAACCGTACACGGCTCCTGCAATCTAATCGCCGGCCTGATGGCTAAACTCAGACAACAGTCTCCTCTCGTGTTACGTTTAAAGGTATGCGCGCGACTTTGACAATTTAAATTGTCTATGTGAAGCCCTTTGAGACTGCTAGTGATTTAGGGCTATACAAATCGACTTGACTTGATTTGGGAAGCTGACTGTGGACTTGCCCTACTGATGCAATCACACCTCCGCTTGGTGAAAGTGTGCAGTGAGGACACCAAAAAGAAAAAAAAAAAGAAAAAAAAAATGGTGCGACTCCAGTCAAAGTGTGTTTGTTTTCATAGGGATGTAACAAAAATTGACTGTGACCTTTGACCCACTCCTCTGGTCCATACATCTTCCTGGCCACTTAGCATAGCTGCTAAAATCAAGTTTCTCTACCGGAAAGCCTTTTATTGCCTTTCTGTTTTTTCTGCCAAAACATGCGTAACGTCAAACATATGGCGGCGTTTTATCTCTTGGGTCTAAAAAGTATTTCGAGGGAATGCGTCAAGTCCAAATCCCCAAGGCAGCTCTTCCAATCATATCATTGTGAAATGACCACCTTTTGGTTTTGTAGCCTTGATTCCTCATGAGAAGCAGAGCGTTGGGATTTTCTTCAGTTGTTTCTGCGTCAACTGTTTATTTTTTTTTTTTTTTATTTCAGTCATAATTCACTCCATTTTCAACCACTCCTATTGTGCTTCCCCTTCCTTTGCGGTTGGCAAAAAACAAAGTGAGCCACCACCCCTGTGACTTATTAACCATAAGTCTGCCAGGTACTCTTTTCTAGCTCATGTCCCATCCCATATTCCAAGAGTCCAATTGGATCAGCGTTGCATTTCTGGGGCTATCATGCAAGTTTTATTTAGAATTTGAATTTTGAACCAAGTGACAATTTTGCCTCAGGTGTTTTGTTTCCTTCTCAGCTGGCGGGCCAAAAGGCGACAGCTGCCAAGTGGCTTCTTGATCAAGTTTAAAATAGGGGCAGAAATCAAGTGGGACCGACCGACCGAACCTTTGGGTGCTCCGATGAGCTCCGGCACAGACCGACGACTATAAATACTCTTGCTTCTCTACCGCTCGCCTCGAACGTAACGAAACGTGGTGATTCACCTTCTACGACTGTAGACATTTTCATTCCTTCCAGGAATTCTCATTTACACCTTTTGACAGCAAATTGAGATCTTCTGTATTGCTCCTAGATTTCATCTTTATGGCATTTTTTTTCCATCATTGGACATCCACAATATCTATTGACATATTTGACTACATACCAAATTCATGACAGTTGCTCACGTTTGTAAATGTTTTCTTGGCACAGCATCTTTCCAAAACAAAGTCCCAGTCCTGGTCCCGAATGCCCCCCCTCCAACACCTCCACTACTCCCTCTGCTTTTCTTCTTCCTCTTTGTGGGCAAGTACAAAGGAAGCGTTATCCTTGGGCCACTTGTTGCCAGGGCAACATTTCACTGCGACATCCCCCCCAGTACATTCCCAAGTTCTGGTCCAAGTGGGTCAGGCATGCCTCGCTAGGCTTCTGTCTCCCTTTAGCAGCACAGATCACTTTTCATCGGATGCTCTTCTTGTTTTGGAACATTCGAATGCAGCAGTTGAAATGTAATCTGAAATATGATCATTTTGTGTCTTCAGGTGTTCTGGGTGTTATGACCCCGTCATGATGTCAGAGTTCTTCTGCAAAGCACGCCCAGGTGACGAAGGCGGCCGCGTGTGGCTGTCGGCCAATCACAGATGGAGTCCCACTAGAGTCACCTCTGGTTCAGAAGGACCTTCGCTCGGGAGCCTGACACAACACTGACGTAGCACTCTGGTAGGTGCGCAAGTCGAGATGATTGAGAAACATCCGGAAATAAATGTGCGCTATTTGGTGGCAAGGCGTTTGTTGCGGTCGATGCTTCTGCTTCTTCTCCTGTAGACTCCTTTCTAAACTTGGAAATGTCTTTCCTTGGCAGGGCAGATGCTTTGGCGGTAGACATGTTGCTTTTGTAGAGCCTTTTCTTTCCCGGACAGACACAACTTCCAGATGCTGTGTGTCTGCCTAGGCCCAATTACAGAAGGACCGGCACAGAGGTGAGTTGAACTTTGAGATGAGCCAATGTACTCTAAATCCAATCACTTGAGCCCCCAAATATATTGATACTATTACTATCGTTGATACTATTTTAATCTAAAATGGAAAAACGACGTCTATGCAAAATGACAATGACGGCTGTTTAGGTAGCAAAATCTACGCAGCTTGCATCACGTCCTGTGTTGTGCTCTTATTTTGAAGGCCGAGCTTTGAGCTCATTCACAGAATCCTGCTTTGCTTTAATATTTATGCCAATTTTTTTCAGGGGCTGTGCGACTCATCTCGCTGATTCACGCTGGGTGACAGTCACCAAACAGGAAGTGTAGGAGTTCACAGTTCTGTGGAACCTCCTTTCCTGGCTTGCGTTGCTCTCTTGTGTCATCTCGCAAGCTAGGCAATCATGCGGCACATTCATGTGGAGCTTTCTCACAAAAAAGCTCAACTGGAGCTTCCAGCCCAGGAGGGGGACCTGCCTCCTCCCACGGCACCTGCACTGGGCCCGGACTCTGCCGCCGCCGTCAGACCGGGGGCTGCCCGGCACTTTGACCAAGAGGATTTGCGCCATCAAAAGGTCTATCAACTCTCCATTTTCTCACAGTTGGGGGGTTTTGCTACCTCCACTGAGTCCCACAGTGATAGCCAAGCCAGGCCTGTTCGTTCGGGCGTGAAAAGAGGGCTGGAGGAGCCTCCGTCGACTCACAAGCGCCCCCATGTGGCGGATTGCCCCGACATCGAGGGACTGGAGGGAGGAGTGCTGTGTGGGCCGGCGCCAATGCCAGCGGTGTTGATGGGGCTAGCGAAGAGCTCCGGTGGTTGTGGTTCACTCTATTCTTGCACGGAGCACAGAGACTCTGAGGGCGGGGGCTTGCCCAGATCCCCCCCGCTCTCCCCCAGCCACAACCCCTCCCGTCGTCCGGCTCAGCACAATCACGACAGGCCCGTCCCCGATGCGTTCTCTCCCCTCTCGCCAAAATCCCCCCCAATGTGCGACCCTTCTCTGGGAAGCTCAGCCAGAGGCGAAGCGCCAAACGGGGGCGGGCGCCCACCCGCCTATTCCATCGGAAGCCCCGCAAACGAGAGTTGTGGCAATGGCGCGGCCGGAGGCCAGCCCAGCCCTCATTTGTACGACGTGCCCGCCGCGTACGAGCCCGCCAGCCCCCCGGGCCCCTTCTCTCCCCCGCACCACACGGAACTCCAAGAACCAGGAGAGGCCACGGAATGGGACGTGGGGCTGGAATCTTCGCCACCTGAGAGGAGTGCCACCCAGACTGCTGCTGCTTCTTCCTCAAACGGGCCGCTGGCTTCGTGGGAAAAGACCCCCGGCGCCAACCGTTTGTCAGCGGCGGGCCACTGGCCGGCCAAGAAGAGGTTGCTGTCGCCCAGCGAAACGGCCGAGTCGTGCTCGGAAGACGAGGGCCCGTCTACCTCCAAGAGGAGCAGGCTTTCCTTGCTGGCTCCGCCGGGGCTGGGATCGTGCCGTAGCACTGACGCTAAAGCTGCTCCGTACTGGAACCACCTTCTTCCTTCTAAGGTCAGCGCCGCACAGCGGA
This sequence comes from Syngnathus typhle, assembly GCF_033458585.1. Classification (NCBI taxonomy): domain Eukaryota; kingdom Metazoa; phylum Chordata; class Actinopteri; order Syngnathiformes; family Syngnathidae; genus Syngnathus; species Syngnathus typhle. The sequence goes on from NC_083742.1 coordinate 20,257,100, forward strand.
CACTCCCACACGCACGTTTTGCTAGAGGCAGGATTTGGAATTTCTATATTTTCCATCAAATGGAAAGATCCCTCATTCCATTTCTTATATGAGAGGTCACCTTCAATAGAGTAGAACTTTACATCACAGGCGTCAAACTCAAGGCCCAGAGGCCAGGTGATTTGAAATGAGTTAGTTCATCCATTATTTTATTTGACTTTTTTAGGGGTGGGGGTGAAAGATTAGCACGCCTGTCCGGAACAACACGAGTATCTCCAGAACGAAGCCGAATGGCGTGTTGGCACGTCGATCATTGTTCCGGCTCGAGTGGGCGGGCGTACAGAAAGACACACAAACAATGGCACGTGCACGTGCATCCTCTCGCGCAACAGTTCTGGAAGTGAACACAAGGAAGACCAGAAAGAGCTTTGAATGGAAGCTGCGGCTAGTGGGCTGATGGGATGACAATAGACTTCTAGAAGGAAAGGCCAGGGCCAAAGGCAGCCTGCAGATCGCTTAAAAGTGATGACATCATCGTCATCCTTTGGATCTTTGACTTTGAATGCTCACGATGCGCTGGCCAAACTAAGTGACGAGGCCACGATGACAAAGAGCGGCCGTCGGGAGGAGAAGGAGCAAACGGCTGGCCCGGGGCGGAGTCACCTGACCAGCGGGTGACCTTAACGATGAATGGCCTTGTGGTAAGCCTTTGTTAATGTTACGCGGCCAGTCAGGAAGAGAGCTCGATGACCGTTACTAGGTACCGGCACAGGATAACATGTACAAGCTTCTGTTCACTTGAGGTACATTTTGGGGTTTTCCCAATAGTCCTCTTTCTACTAAATGAAGGAGGCCAGGAGAGACAAATGGTTATTGTTGCTTTGCTGCATTGCTATGTATAGTGATTCGTTATTTTTTCCAAGCGGACCGAGCCAGGAACAAAGTGCAATGTGCCAAAGTATAGCAGCAGGCTTCCGTCACACGAGCGCACGTCTACGGTTAAGTTAGCCAAATTAAGATAGCTGACCACAGCGAATTAGAAAATGGTTCAAACCTTTGTTGAACAAAACAGTGAAGAACATTGGCGACTCTCACTCAACGCACAAAGTGACTAACGGTTTAGCCGGCCGGCTAACGGCTAGCCAAATGGACACTGTCCGGTGAATTTGACACCTGTGATGTACTTCCAGTATATTAGAAAGGTTGATGCAATACACCTGTTTCTTTCAGATATACTATATTTTCCAAAAAAGAGCCCAATTTGGTCAGTTTGTGTTGAGTTGAATTGCCTGAGTAACCGACTTTTTTTTTTTTTTTTTTTTTTATATTGATCCTTCGAGCAGTCACACAACGATTGCAACAATTACCAAAACTAAAACCATTTTTGCTTTTAGTGTGCCACAGACTGTACGAGGTCAGGGAGACGACTGAAAAGCAGTCCGCGTGTAAAAAGGTCAGTCCGCGCAAATGTACAAACTCCTTGAGAGCCAGCAATTGAATAGGAGTGAAGTGGAGATTGTTTGCGCCGCTACTTAGACCCTCCTCCGTGTTTGTGTGCTCCTTTTCAGCCGCCAGTTACGCAGCGGTCGACACGCGGACAGCAGAACCTCGGCCCGTTCCAGCTGGCCCTCTTCTTCCATCAGCAGGTCACTTTTAGGAAACTTTGAGGTATTAAGAAGAAAAAACCGGAGCCTTTGATAAGGTCACGGCGGCTCTGACCACGTTCCTTCCCTTGTCTAGGAGTCAATGCTAAAGGGACGCTTCTCGCCATCGGGCCGCATCGAAGGCTTCACGGCGGAGATCGGCGCCAGCGGCTCCTACTGCCCGCAGCACGTCACGTTGCCCGTGCAGGTTACATACTACGACATCTCCGAGCACAGCGCCCCCTCGCCCTTCCTGGTCAGTGGTTAAGTGTGTGTGTGTGCTCTTATTTATCGCTGAAGAAAAATAATTAGGTGAGATCATGCGACGTGATTCTTTCTTCTGTTCCTCGGATAGATCTTTGGAATTAGAAGCCCACAGCCTCTGTTACTTTTCTTTGTGTTTTTGGTGTAATCTTATTTTAGACCACTAGATGGCAGCACACTACTTCTTTTCCCTTCTGCATGTTTGTGTAATCTTATTGTAGACCACTAGATGGCAGCAGACTCGTTTATTTGGAAAAGGTATTTTGCCCAGTCTATTTTTTGCCGACTGATGTTGGTTCTAAGATGGTAAATTAGGTTTATTAGTTTGAGGAAAACTGGATTTATTTACCATAAACACACATTCTACTCCTTTTAACTATATTAATGACAAATGGCGCAAATGTTTGGCATCAACAAAAATAAATAAACAAATTTGTAAAGGAGCAAATTTACTGGTTGCACATGTGCGAGTAGATGATAGATTTACTTGCTCTGTCTCAAATTTCACCATTTCGGGGCAGTCTGGAGCCTGTGGACACATGCTGATGTTGGCAGCTAAAATATCCGTGTGGTGCCGCACATGTGGGACATGTGGTTAACATGTTTGCCTTACAGTTGCGACGGTCTCCCCTGCAATCTTCTGTGTACAATTTGCATGTCACTCCTCGTAGCAAAAGGAGTCCGAAGCATTGCAGGAAATGAATGCTAAATTGTTTTTGTGTGTGGCAATGATGGATGGGCTCGCTGGTTGTGTGTCACAGGGTTTGATATCCCTGGAGAAGCTTGGAAAGAAAGGCTACAGCATACCCAAAGCAGGGACCATTCAAGTGGTAAGTTTATCATCTTTATTCACACAAAAAAACATTTAAAGTACTTTATTGAATGGACCTAGATCAGTGATTTCCAACTACGTGATTTTTTTGGGGGGGTGGTCAGTTAACAGCTTGTGCTTCCTTGGCCATTAGGGGGCAGTATAATACAGTCATGCTAACACTAACAAAGACTTTTACTGCCACTGTGACTCAGTGGGATGCAGTCATTGGTGTTAGTTGTCTCGTGTGTATATTTATATATATATATATGTCCATGGGTATTGTTCAATTGTCTGTCCACATGATTTGCTGCACCTATTTTGTTCAAATAGCCATTGCTTCAAGCGCCCTAACCGCCACTTGATGCTATTTGTTAACGCCTCTATGGCAGTTTGCATTTTTGGTTAGCATGAAGCTATTCCAAGGCAAGGCAGTGTGGTTGTTTTAAAAGCACAGCATGCCTTTCTCTATGTGTTGTGTTTTATTGGGCTTCAGCAGAATGAGGTCGAAGCCTAAAACCTGAACCCGCCGCTGTGTGATGATCTTCTCTCCCCTCCAGACCTTATTTAATCCCAACAAAACTGTGGTAAAGATGTTCCTGGTGACGTACAACTTTGACGACATGCCTACCAATCACATGACCTTCCTGCGCCATCGCATCTTCCTGATGCCCGTCGAGGAGGACGGAGACGGGAAGAAACACGGCTCGGCAGACTGCAGGAAGATTCTCTGCTACCTGATACATCTCAGGTAGGAGAGGAGCGTTTGCCTTCAAAAATGGACACATTGTTCAATTCAATTCCATCCCGTCATTTGTATTGTAAATCTCTTGACACAAAAGTTTTTTTTTTTTTTTAGATTCCACAGCTCCAAATCTGGGAAGATCTACTTGCACAACGATATCCGGCTGCTATTCTCCCGCAAGCCCGTGGAAGTGGACACGGGGATCCCTTACGAGCTGAAATCTTTCACCGAGGTGCCAAGTAACCCCAAATACTCCCCCCGCGTGTGACCCGACCGACTGTGCTTCCTAAAGAAGAGGGAGCCAAAGAGACTGCATTTTACAAGGACCGACGGACGGACGGACGGACCGGACGAGGAAAGCCAAAATGCCGACAGGGCTCGCTCTTGATCCAACATGGGTCAAAAGTCTGTACAAAGAAATGCACAAACACTGACACACGCGCACACCGCTGACTGAATCCGGACTTCACACATCTGGAGGTGACTCACGTTTAACTTGCATGCCTTGTGACTTCAACACCTGAGTTTTCCTCGAGTGCCGTACGTATCGCGCTGTCCTTCGCTCTGGCTGCACGCGGAACTCCAAAAGTGTGATTTTAGTACAATGGAAACACACGTTGCGGTCGACCGACACGAAAGAAGACCTCACCGTTATTTGACGATTCAAGCCAAGATGGCCGTCCGTCCCTTGTGGCGACGACGACGACGACAAAAAAGTAAAAACCCCAAATCAACTTCCTGTTATGTAGCCAGACTGAGGGACAATGTGCTATTTCTTTTGTAAAGATTTTATTTTTTTAGATTCTGTTCAAAGCATTCTGATGCTAGAGCAGAATGAAAATGTGTAGTATTTTTTAATTTATGGATTTTTTGTTTTTCGCAAATGTCTTAAGAAGCAATATGCTGCACAAAAGTAGAGTGTGTCCTTTAAGCCAGACGACCTTTCTCTCTCTGAGAGAGGGAGGGAGGAAATAGGAGGGGTGGGGGGGTATTTAAATCCAGGGGGGGGGGGGAAGTATATGTACATATAAATAAAATTTTCAGCTGGCAAGAAACCCCCATTCGTTGAGCCTGTTCTTTTTAGAAATGCAGCGGTGCCCTAAAAGTAGCTTCCAAGTAGCCCTCAATGGCCTGGCCCGTGGCCGACACGAGGAGATGCGCTTGGGCGGCCATTGAGGGCCGGGGTGTTCCCGACGACTTGGCTCTGAAGTAGGGGAAGGTCCACGTGGTGATTTTGTGCGGCGGCGCCCAGACGACGCGTCACTAGCAACCATGAGAATACAATGCTTCACACAAAGTCCTGATGTTCTAAATCATCATCTCATTTCTAGATGTTCGGGGACCAATGTGCAAATAAACAAAACTATTTGCTTTAATACTTTTATATAGCAGCACATTTCAAAAACAAAAGTAGAGACACTTCCTCACAAATTCCCAAAACCTGCATGTTGGGTTTATTGAAAACTCATGAGAAAATCATGGTTCCTTAATAACCAAGTCGCCGCCCTCCTTCTTACCCGAATTGACTGTTCAACAAAATTGCACCGACCCAGGAGGTTGGCTCAATTTGACTCAACTTTGGGTTGGATTGCAAAGCACAAGCCTTTTGGATTTTTTTAATTTTTTTTTTTTTTTAAACAGAAAACTTGGTCGTTTTAGCAAAACAATTTGACCCAACTTTCCGGCTGGTCCCATTTTTAGCTCTATCGGATACAGACATTGAAATAAAAGTTTAGAAAAATCATATCGAATCTTATTTGACTTTGAGAAAGGATCGCTACTTCCTTATAAATAGAGCAGTGCTTCCCCCTTCTGGCTACTCATGGCGTTGCACAACTAACCAAACAAAAAAAAAAAACACTCCTTGTAGCCAAGGAGCGACACAGTATGGGTTTAAAATAAATAAATATATTAGAAAAAAAATACATTATACAACTTTAAAGTTTGGTACCCAACGAG